>NC_143557.1:31637500-31937500 GCF_054136105.1 Typopeltis vanoorti | reverse complement strand
TATCTAGGTAATGTGCACATTAACGGCTTTCGAGCTTTAGCGGTAACATATATATGAAGTAAAGGGCAAGTAGTAAATACGCACAGATAAAAGGACAACGTATCATGCAAAAGGCTGAGTGAGTATATCTTATTATCAAGTTATTTATAAGATGCCATGTAAACGTCTGCTGATATATAGTAATAACATTGTACACATAACCAGTATAAGATTTTTAGGATAAATATATATATATTTAGTTATATTTATCATAATATGTATTTGGAAAGAAGTCAACGGGTAAGGTGCATGGTGCCATGTAACGAGTCACGTTTTTTTTTTTTTTCTTGTTGTTGTTATACTAAGCTGCTGGTACAACGTTCCGCGCTACGAGATTACAAGAGTCGCACGACTCTTAGTTTCTTTCTTTTTGCAGACGTAGAGATACAGGAATGAGCAACATGATCCCTGTCCCACCTAGTCCTCGGTGGGACGGGGATCAATATGAAACCAGTATGAAAAACATCGCTTCGAGAGAGAAACTTTTAGAGGGTTCCCCTGTCCAGGGGAAGCAAATAACACCTGAATGAGCAAATAATGCTCATTCAAACTTTCAGCAAATGGGGAAAAGTGAGCAACATTAAAAAGAGCGTCTCGAAGGAAGACCCCGCGTGGTGCTCCGGTGAATGCACCACCCGGAGCAATCTTGTTAACATGGGCACGTCGCTGGTAATGGTGAACTATCCCTGGGTACAAAGACTGTTTGCGTTGCAGCTCAACTGAACATCTGGGTAGTGACTGACCCCGAGCCAAGTGCTCGTAATTGCGTAGGAGTTGGGTACATCTCCAGCCAGTACCCACACCCCTGCCGAAAATGCTCCAGCACTGAGCACAAGATCACATCAAGTCTTCTGCGTATATTTGCAGGCAGGGACACCGATTGAACCACTCAACCCGCAATCTGTCCAAGATGCCGGTGAATTTCCGAAACTGTAACAGATGAAGACGACAAAGTCAGCAACATAAGCGAAAACCACATCTATTACTGAAGATCCCAAGACCCTCCTTGCGGTAGCTTGCGTCCGCCCTGCACAAGAAATTCAAGTTGAGGAGGGGGAAAAACAACTGCCACCCCCATGGAACCACCAAAGAAAAGAAAGGAGGAGGCTTCTAAAACGGAGAAAAACCGTCACAGCCACTTCAAAAAATCAGAAACAACATCGGAATCTGAAATGGAGGTTGAAAACCCTTCTTACAGACAGGAAAGCATCAACAGCAAGATAAAAAAAAATACTCTGGTTCCCAGTTTAACGGATACGGCAACAAATAATCAGACAGCAAGATCACCAGTTTTAAAATAAAAAATGGTCGTCACGAGTTCGAGGGTTCTCTCGAGTTCGTATTCAAAGCTGGAAGCCAGTCTGCACGGCGCTGGATATTTTGCTTCCCCCTACGGATTGACTCTCTAATAAATTACGTAAAACAACTGAAAATTTAAAGACCTAGGTCGGGTGTAACATCCAACATCATAATGCCGTCACCTACCCCCTTTCTGTGTTTCCTCCCTTAATATCGGAGGGCTTCGTTCGATATCAAAAAAAGAGGTGTGGAAGCTAATGCTAGCTTTTAACATCTGGTTCTTGTTCCTGCAAGAAACGCATTTCTTTCATTACAGAGATATGCAGGAACTGAGCCAAAAGTACCCCTTAACATCATTTTAGAGCTTCGGAAACAGGGCCGAGTCCGGGGACTTATACTAGCCTTCCATAACATTCAGAAGGATGCAGAAGGGAGAGTTCTAGCCATTGACTGGAAGTACGGGGGGTTGTACCACTAGGTTAATCAACATCTACTCCCCGGTAGATTCAAGATCAAGACTCTTCCAGTCACTCGATACCTACATGTATGGAGCCCATCATGATGGGGGAGGGGTGGAACTCAACTGTGTGTGGCTTACACGGCCTGGGATAAAGTAGGGGGTAATCCCAACTTGCTGGCTACAGGCACCTGGAAGTTTGCTTAAGGAATCTCCATTTTACTGACATCTGGAGAGCTCACAATCACTACTGTCGGGATTACACATGAAATGGCCAAGGAATCGGCACAAGACTCAACTGCTTCTATCTGTCACCATCCCTTGTCTCCAAAGTCGAGACCATAAAGGACGTTAACATCAGTACTACCATCTCGGACCACACAATGGTTGTGCTCACCTACCAGCATTTAGAAACAGAAGTTGGCCCAGGCCCCTGGAAGTTACCACCAAACTTCCTGTATCTGTTCTCTGCCAAGCTTCACCGAATGTGCTCCACTTGAGGCACTGCTTGCTGGGACAAGTGGGCAGAACTAAAAATCACCATCAAAGAAAACATGATCAAATGGGGCCAAGAACGTGCCTTCCTTAGAAGATCTCGGCTCTGTGATCTTTACAAGGAGAGAAGCTGGTTCGTGGCCAGCCAACGACAAGGCTTTTCATGTCAGAATATCATCCGTGACATTAATCTCGACATCGAAATGGAGAAACAGCAACAAGTGAAACGAAAAGAGTATCAAGATCAGACTTCACCTGAGCTAGGAAGATAGACAGTTGGCTGCATTCTACAACATGCGAGACGTCGATTTTCGACAGCAGCGAACCATCACCACCATCACTGAAGGCAGGTGTGTAAACACCACAACACCTGAAAGCCTTCTGTGGCTACTACTCAACTCTATCAAGACGACAGTATCCTCCAGGATTACTCCTGTTGGAACATTGACTCCCTCCCTCCCCACATCGAAGCAGGGTTAGATCGACTAATAACAGCAGCTGAAGTATTTAGCAACTTCCTCAACACTGGAAATATGCCGCTGGAATTTGTGGAATGCCATATGGTCTTCATCCACATGTAAGTAAAACGGAAAGAAGAACTAAATAAAAACCTTGAGGAGAAGCAGAAAAATTTTAAATAAATCTAAGAAAAAAAAGAGCAAGTAAAAAATCTAAAACAAGAGGAACACAAGTCATATGATGAAGACTCACCCTATTCTGCAGAGGGAATGGAATTAGAAGAGATGTCCGCACAGGTGGAAATACCAGCAGACTCAACTACTGCAAAGATCAAAGAATACACCGAGGAACAATTTAACAGCTACTTCTATACAACAGAAGGAGAGGACATAACCATCTTCTAAATTTTAAATGCAAAACATCAATTCGAAATAAAGAAAATAGTACCTACGCAAAGCTACAACAGGACTTGCAAAAGGCTAGCTATGTGGCTTCCCTCCCTGCATATTGAAGCTTTAATAAGACTAATAAAGAACCTGGAAGTTAAAGATCTTTCTTGCTGCTAAGCGAAACATGCAGCTCCCTTTCGGTATTGCCACATTGAACGTAAAAGGATTTCGCAACTCCCAAAAACAGCATGCTGTATGGGAATTGATGCTAAAACATAACATCCGTTTCTGCTTCCTGCAAGAAACACATTTCTGCAATTTCCGAGACATTATGAGACTAGAGAGCAAACATTCGCTCATTTCCTTTTGGAGTTTCGGAAAGCGTGACCTGGCCGGAGTAGGGATTTTAATTTTCACCTCCTATTCTAGGAACCTTCCGTAACGTCCAGAAGGACATGGCAAGAAGAGTGCCAAGCATCGATTGGGAAAGCCAGGACACTACCACCACCACCACCAGGCTCATGAATGTCTATGCACCGGCCGTCACGTTGGAAAGATCAGGGTTTTTCCCAACCCTGCAGCCCTATTTGCAATGTGCTCACCATGCAGTCGTCGGGGGGATTGGAATTGTATGTAAAACCCACACGTTGGCAAGGTTGCGGGTAATCCACAAAAAGGAACTAACGGATATTATCATTTGGCCAAGTGTCTGAAAGTGTTTCAGCTGACTGACACCTGGCGCGAGAGATACCCAAACACCTGCGCCTACATTTGGTCGACAGGAACCTGCAAGAGGTATTGAAATGCCTCTTGCAGGTCCCATTTCAACCTATTTCAAAGATTGCAAGAGGCATTGAAATTGCACTTGGACCATGGAGGCTCGCACCAAACCTTCTGACAATCCTCTCTGACAAACTATAAGCCCATTGTGACGATTGGAAAACAACTCTATTGGTTAGTGTTTTAATTATACCATTTTGTTGAAGGTGGGGGTGATGAGAAAGTTTGTGAATGTATCTACCTTTGTGGATAGGCTTCCTGTATATACTGAAGAGGGCAAGTTACCATTGGGCAGACGTGTTACCTAGGTGTCTAGAAAGGCTAAATTATTATTAGTTTCTTTTTTTCTAAGTAAACTGACTGGATTCTAGGGTGAAGGCAAATAGAGGTGAGAGAGGAAAGAGTTTAACGTGTCTGGGCCATGATAATCAGCATACCCTATGATGATAATCAACATAGGGCATGTTGATTATACTCAACATACCCTATGTTGAAAATAGTATTTGGGCACCTTACATGCAATGCTAATTTCGGATCTTACCACATGCAGATATGTAGGGAGAGTCTGGTATTAAAAGGTGGACGGTGCGGTATGTCATCATGCACTGTACTCAATGTCAAGATGCCACGTTCAGCTGAATTGACAGACTTCCGGCATGTAATGGTAGTTTGGTGACTACAGCGAGAAACCACCCTGGGAGTCCACCGACGAACTCACTGACCGAGATCGAGCAGCTCTCTCTCTCGGAATGTTTGAGCACCCCGCACGTCATGACTTGCGGATCTCGCAGTCAACCTGAAAAATGTTGCAGGGACATCAGCCAGCAATAGAACTGTCTACAAAACGTTGAATGCCTTAGGTTAGGTTACCACGGCAGAGATGCTGCAAACAAGTCACACATACCCCCCCCCCCCTCAACGCCAGACAACGTTTGGATATATGTCCTTCATATCGTTTCTGGACCATAGATGATGGAGAAAAGAGTTCTGTGGAGAGAGACGAATCACACGTCCGGATATTTAACTTTGATGGTCGTGTTTGGATCTGGACATTATCCGGGAAGCGGATAAGCTACCTGGACACGATAGTGCTCCATGCTATGCCATACCATATTGCACCGGGTGTCCGAGACTGGCTTCCACAATACAACATTGAAGTGTTTGGCTGACTGAAAGTCCAGACCTCAATCTAATCGAACATCTTTGTCACAAATTAAAACGCCGAATTTGCTCCCGACCACAGCTGCCGTCATGGGCATCAGCAACTGGGTAGCTTTGCACGAGGAATGGAAGAATATTCGTATTGTGCGTATCAGACATTGGTTGAAAGCGAGGCCCGAAGAGTAGTCCCTGTCATCTAGGCCAAAGGTAGTCCCACTCGGTCCTAGAAATGTTTTTTTTTTACCACAACTAGGTGCCCAAATGCTTTTTGTCAAACATAGTGTATCTTAAAAGGTTTGAGAGGGTCGAGTCAACAAGAGCTTGTTTTTCAAAAAATTCCATAAAATATTGGCAAGGGGAGGGGAGGACCCATAGATGTGCCCTCTATCTGTTTATGAGTTTTGTGCTTCCAAGAGAAATATCGAGAACTGATATCAGAGGAAATCAGATCGGTAATATCAAGAGGAAAAACTATTTTTTTTTTTATAAGTGATAAGTGGCATTTAAGGGAGTATTTGCGAACAATGAGGTGATATCAAAGCTAACTAAAATACTTATATTATTTAGCGTTAAATTTTCATAGGGTAGTTTTAAAATTGATAGTTTTTTTTATATAGGAAGTGATATGACCAGTGGAAGTGGGGGGGAGTGAGAGAGCTTGCTAACTGTTTTGCTAATTTACGGCATGGGAAATCTGTTGCATCTGCTATAGGTCTTGGAGAGAATTGAATTTGTGTAACTTTGATAATCTGTATATTCTGGGAGGGGGGGGGGGGAAACCGAAACTGAAGGATTGGAGAGTTTTTTTTTGTGTGTGTGATATTAGGAGGCCAAGAAGAAACTTTTTTGAGCAGACTTTTAATATTTTTTTTATCTGAGATTTAGTGGGATCATAATCTAAAGGTATGGTAGGTGAAGGGGTCTCTGAGAATGATGTCGATATTTTTATTGTATTCACTGGCAGTAAGAACGGTAGCACTCTCCCTTATCAGCTCTGGTGATGACCATGCGGGGTATCTTTGCGTTGTTTCTCGAGGGCACCAAATTGACAAGAAGATAGATTTCCTTCAGGAGGCGAAAATCGAGAAAGAATGCTGGCGACGTCAAGCCTAATGTTGTTAGCTATTTCCACAGCTAAGTTACAGATACCGCATTCAATGTTGAACATTAGGTCTATTGCCGGTACAGTTACACCCCCGACTTACGTAACAGGCGACCTACGTAAATTCGCAGTTACATAATAAATCTACTAGTGCGTATGAACACGTTTGCGGCTTTGCGCGAGTGTGTCTTTGACAGCCTTATTGCAATACAGTAGTAGATGCCTCACGCGGTTAGCTCAGTCAGTCGTTATCACTGCTCGTTTCGGTTTTGTTGTTTTTTACCCTTGAAATGGAATGCAAACACAAAACCGAATGCACTTGTAATAAATCTAGAAAAACAAAGGTCTGCAATTACTTTAGAAGGAAAGAGTTGAAAATAATTCGTATGTATGAAGGCGGGAAAATTCTATCAACAATAGCTCGGGAAATAAATCGACCTATTTCGACAGTGAATACAATAGTGAAGGATAAAGTTCGCATTGCTGAAAGCACGAGAGGTGCGGTAGCGTTGAAGGGCACAATTATTGGAGGCTGGGCCTGATATCAGACATGGAGAAATTGTTGTCTCACTGGATCGATGATCTGACACAGAAGTAGATACCGTTGAGTTTACTGATTATTGAGGAGAAGGCTATGTCCATATATAAGGATTTAAAAGAGCAGGCCGGTATCATGGATGCGGAGACTACATTTAAAGCTATTGCTGGATGGTTCGAACGAATTGCAAGTAACGTACAAATCTGCCCAGCATCAATTGAGGAGGGGAAATATTTGCCTGAGCAAATATTTAATGTCGACGAAACGGCTCTGTTTTGTAAGAGGGTGCCAACACGGACATTTATTGTAAAAGAGGACAAATCTATGATTGGATTCAAGGTCTCAAAAGATCGGATCACTTTTATGATTGGCGGCAAAATTTCAGGGGACTTAAAACTTAAACTGCTTACAGTGTACCATTCCCAGAGACCGCGCGTCTTTAAGACCATAAACGCGAGTGCTTCCCATAATCTGGAAATCCAACACCAAGACTTGGGTTACACGTGCGCTGTTCGGAACTGGTTCAATAACCATTTCGTTCACCAGGTGATGGAATATTGTGCCGAGAAAGAAATCCCGTTTAAAGTGCTTCTCGTCCTGGACAATGTCCCCGGTCACCGAGATTCAGTTCAATTCATTCTAAATTCAACTAAATTCAAATCCAGAAAAATTCACTTATGCATTTTTTTATAATTGAATTTTTTTTAATCACCCCAATAATGGAAAATATCTGATTAATGGCAAAAAAAATTAATGTAAGACAGCGGTATGAGTAGCCAGTGGACATTTTATTGTATGTATGTAATTTACAAATTCGACTTACGTAAAATCCGAGTTACGTAAAGGCTTACGGAAGGCATTTCTTACGTATCTGTGACTGACTTGTTTATGATCAATGGGAAAATTATGGACGAGACCAACTAAGGGCGCACTGACGGCAGCATCGTTCAACCTCTTCAAACATGTCGTCAAAAAAGACTTAGCAATGTTGCCGTTAGTAGAAATTAGTTTCATTTGAGTTTTTTTTATTATTATTATTATTTTAAATCAGGACAAATCATAAAACGGTATTAACTGTGTGACACGTGCTCGCTCTTATTAGAACTACTGTACTTTAATTACAAATGACAGCGTACAGTACCGTTTGCTTCTTGAGTTGTTAGGATTTTTTTTTTTTTTTTTTTTTGTTAGAAACCCAATTCTAAAATTTCTCCTTATCGTTCTTTCAGATGATGATGATATAACTCTTCAGTCGTGTCCAATTCTTGGTAACTTTGTTGTAAGTGTTTCTGCTGAGATTTTTACTGGGTAGTTCACCATTGCTTTCCCCCATTTTTATCCGGTCTTGGGACCGGCATATAACTAACGAATCTGTCCTATGGCTGGCTCGTAAGTATTCATTGCTGTAAATCAGCTTGTGTTCACGTGGCTGGTTTGCCTGTTCTGGGGAACGAAAAACCCGAGTTTCCGGGTGAAAAATCCTCTACCTCCGTATGAGACCAGCTAACTCGCCTTTAGTTGAAAGAGACCAGATAAAGGTTCCTCACGTCATGGACGGGAATATAATCCAGGTCTTTCCGACCAAAGGGCTTCGTCTATACTGACTGAGCTACGGAGGCTCTCTTCCTTCAGAAAAACGTAACAGAAAGAATAATGAAGTTCTGTTTTATTCCACATTTGGAATTTTGTGGAATAGTTAGGTTACTGCCCGCATTACTGGATTTTAAAGATGCCATTTCAAGATCGGCTAAGAAGGAGGCAATTTCTATGCTTTTTCCAATCTAGGCTGAGATAACAGAATTACAGGAGCATATTGCAGGGATTTTCTTCCCGCAAAACAGACCAACTTCTCTTAAAACACCATTGACTGATATAATGCAGAAAACAGCCATATTCAGGTGTTTTCTTTCAAATTCCTTGTCAATGATGTATGCTATTGGAATCCTGTTAGTCTCTGCAAGAAACTAGATGAAATAAGTAGCGGACGAAATCTGAGATTGAAAATCCAAACGAACGATAACAACTGTAGAGATTTGCTTCTTACTGATTTCTAATGCAGCGTAACTATACGTATAATTCTCAACTCAAAGGACAATATGTGTCACTATGTGCATTCAAATGTTTGTTTACTTAGTAAGCGAAATATTTAAACAAATAGGTGATGCTCTTTTATCGCTCATCTCTAACGGGTCACTGTGAATAGGTCACATGCCATAATCACTAAGACTTAGGATTTCTGTCCTGGGAATTCCCAAGATAAAATTCCCGGAAAATTTTATAATCTTTCTTGTTTTGAGTTCCGGAAAAAACAACTCGAAATTCGAGAACTATCATAAGTTTAAAATTTATAAATCTGAAACAGAAAAGTCTAATTTATTATAATTTTAAGTTTTAAGTAAAATGAGTATTGTATCATATAGATTATGGAAGTTGATTAAAATTCTATTAATGTAATGAAACTGGAATGAATGTAATGTCACCCTTTATTTTATACTTCGGTTTATTACTATTATTATTATTCGTGACACCTCCAAGGAGTCCGAAGACTCATCGTGGGAGGACACCCAATTTTTATGTTTCCTTTCAATAAAATACAATAATTATTTAGGACTATAAACCAAGTGCAACGAAATAGGCACACTTAATAGATGTTTCCATTATACTTAGCCGCTCCGAGTAGGTTCTTTCGCAACGGTACTCCTATCAGGTGGTTATTTGTTAGTTAAACGGAAAGAAAAAAAAATCACTACCAGTAGCCAACAGAGTTTTATGCTGTAATGTATAATGAAGTTATTATTCTTAATTTTTTTCTTTTAAAATTTTATAATTTTAATATTTGTAAATGGAGGATATTATGGATCCATCCATATTTTATAGTAAAATATAAAAAGACGCTTTAAAAAAGTTCCGAAGATTTACAGAAGAGTTTATGAGAATATAACTTAAGGATAGGAGTTGACTTAGTTTGCACTACTTAAAAGTTACAAACTATCCAAGAGCACTTATGTTTGTCTTTTATTAGTACTTAAATTAGGTTTCACTGGCCTGGGAGCTGTTTCGAGCTGTTGATTCCCATCAGAAATGAGGAGAGAGCAAAAATCCTCAGTACATAGTAATCTTACGTCAGAAAGTTAAATTTCATCACCAGTGAACTCCCGGCAGGTGCATAAACAGTTACCGAAACAAAGAATCGAAAGGCTACAATTTAACTTTCTGATAGGATTGCTACTGTATTGTAAGTTTCGGCCTGGTCTCTGATGAAATAGTTCTAAACCAGTCTGGCCAGTCACATATACAAAAAATAAAAATGAAAAATTAACAGAATTGGATCACTGTTTCAGTCTTACTGTAGATAAGTGGACTGGTATTTGAAATAAAATACATTTCAGTTTTGTTGTTCATTCAGATGACGCCAAAATTTTAATTTAAGAACGAATGCAAGCATTTGGAATAATGTGGAAAAAAGATGCTGTGGCTATGCCGACAGATGAATTCAGAAATACAGATGGATGTGGAAAGCTGAGATGAAAATTTACCCTGGCTTAATCATGCAATTGTCATTTAATAAAAATGCGTTTGCAATTCATGTTTTAAAATTTTAAATATAACATTATATTAAACATATAAAAATATTTATATGTTTAATATAATGTTATTAGAAATTTAAATATATTTAAAAATAATATTTTTCATGAGCGAAATTGTATAGTCTCAGTAATTCCCGGGATTGGGGAGGGGAATAAATAAAAATGTCTCGAGTCTCAGAAATAGGAAAATAGCCGAGACTCAGAAACCCTAGCCTGGAACGTATCTACGATCCATGCCATGACGAGAGGAATCCTTATACAAGCTTGACCTTTTTTTTTTTTTCTTTTCTTTATTTCAGTGTTCTCATATGGAATAGAAGGAACGTTTCTCCGGCAGACTAGGCATTTTTCGTCCCTCAAAATGCAGATTCAGCCAAACAACGCATGCAGTTAAACAGACAAAAGTGCTAAATACAGTGTAGTGGATGGTGTGAGGCACAGTGGCGTCCCGTGATGAGTTCTATCATATAATAATATTGGATATCTGCGCGTTCCATTAATGAGATGAAACACCTTTCTGAGCTCGTTTTAATTATATGTTAAGGCCAATTGTTAAAGTTTCATTATGGTTTGATTCAGAAACAAACCTAAAACTTTATGTAACTAGGCTCGAGTTTACAATAATTTAAAAGTAGACTAAAGGTTCCGAGACCTGGCTTCAGGGATTTGCGTAGATAAGACCCGTACTTGGAGACCGTAAAAATTGTTCTAGGTACTAAAAATATTGACAATTTGAATTTAAGGAAAGTGAATTATCAGTCTTTAATAGAAAGATGCCTGCAAGTGAAACTGAAGACTGATATATCATTGGGATAAGTACTCTCTACGCCTTGTTTAAGTAATAACTAAATAAACTGTTTGATTAATTATTACATTCCCAAACCACTTAACTGACTTCTGTTTTCGTATGCCATTCACATTAAACTTTATGCAGAATTCAATATTAAGAGTTCAGTGAAATACAACAGCGAATACCACTGTCTTGTAAAATTGATTACTACATAACAAAAGAAGAAAAAAACTGAAGAATATACTTAAAATATTGACGTATATAAATAAAATAAACATTTTGAAGTCTTTTATTTGTAGTAGGCAAAGCTCTTTTAGCCCTAACCAACTTTTTTTTTTTTTTTGGAAGATAAGTTGCCGGCAAGTCTTGACTGTTAGTTCTCACTGATGGCTGAGCCGAAGGTTAACGACAATTTCATAGGCATCGGGCGTGAAGAGTATCGTCAAACAACTGCTACCACCTCGTGGTCATAAATCCTAACAGGTGTATATTATCTGAAAAAAAAAGAGTTCTAAGATTTTTTTTTTTTTTTTTGAGTTATGAACTTAAAACAATTACAGGGAGGGAACCTTACTTGTCTCTAAAATGATCAAGCTCGGATCTTGCTGAAAAGAAGCCTAGAGAAAGTCGTCTATTCGGAGACTAGAATTGAACTTACAACGGTATTTTAATTTTATTTTATTTTTCTAGTGCTTAGTAGACAGATGCTATTTCCACAGGATTGCACAGGCACTGCTGACAAATGAAACAAGCCGGCTCCAGTAGGACTTTCGGGCTTAAGTAGTGTTTGGACAAAGAAGTGAGAATCTCTTTGTGGAAACTTTATATATGCATGCACACAGCGTTACCATTTGCTGGATGCTATAGCTGTCAATATCGCTGGTCTTTCGAGTACCCAGACTAATATTTGTTCAGAAATTTTCACGAAAAGAAAATTATACTCTTTGGTTTTGATTTGAGTTCAAATTCTGTCTAGTATACGAGAAAATTAAAAAAAAAAAAAAAAAACCAGAAAATCGAATTTTTCATCCCGCAAATTGGCAGACCAACTCTGGAATATGCTCATTTAACAAACATACACGGAATACATAGCTTTGGTCTGAATTACGTCAGAAACAACCAATGTTCCCCCTCTCTCCAAAATGTAATAATGGTTTTATTCACACAAGATATTAGCTTATCTCTCTCTTACTATGAAAACTTGTTTCACAAAGAATGTATTCTGAAAGATAAATTCTTTCAGCACATTCTAGCGTTTAAAAATCATCGGTGAATAAAAGGCGCCAGGGAATTTATTTCATTTACAAAGGGAATTATTCACTGCATTCCATCTCTCTTTTGTTACTCTGGATTCAGCGTATTATAGATTGTGGTGCCATTTAACGTTCTTTTATTTCAGCATCCCCACTTCTGAGCAGTGTTGAGTTTGATTTTGCATAAAGCGGTTGTTAACTTTCTTCACTTCCCCATTCGGATCTCAGATGCCTCAAACTGTGCTGAATTCGTACGAATTGATCGATGTCTAATTTAGCAGCCTATGATAACACCTCGCCATTTTGTTTGTAAACCATAAACTATTACTTTCCAGCTGTAAAGACACGGGTCGTGATAAAGTGTCATTTAGCATGCGCTCTTGCCTTTTGTACCACGTCATTCATGACTAATATGCAGTATTTTCTCTAGAAAATGGGAGTGTCTGTATAACAGTTATAATTTAATATATACTGTGTATATTAAATTAAAGAAAATAACTACTCGTGGCTTTTTATTCTTCAAAAGGGAGTTAACATTACTGATTTAGCATTTAACTTTTTCGAAATCGGTGATAAATGATTTCCACATTTCATTCTATCTCTTACTCTGCTAGACGGAATGCGAAGTTCTTATCAATAAACACATGATCTAAGAAATAGGCCATTACTACTTCATAAAGAGTCTTGTATAGAATGTTTACTCTTCTATCATGTACTCCTATGCTGTACGCTTATAATGGATTATACTGAATCAGTATCGCACTCAGGATCAGGGACGCGCCGACACAGTGTGCAGTGTGTGCAACGCACACAGGCGCCAAAGAGGAGGAAATATTTTTTAAAAAAAAAAACGTTTTTTAAAAGTGATTTATTCATTGGGCTGGGGAATAGGGGGCGCCAACTTAAGTTTTGCACACAGGCGCCGGACACTACTGGCGCCCCCTGCTCAGGATTTAATCTTTTTTTGGGGGGGGGGGAGAGTTGAGTAGACGATTTGAGAATACACACTACGCATCGCATACGACCTATGAATGAGCATCTGCGATGATCGCCAATTCATAAGTAGTATAGAAATAGAAGACACGACACAACATAAATAAAAAAAATGAATTTTAATTAGGAAAAGATTTTTGGAAATTTTTCTAGTGTTTTTTTTTCCTTTTTCTTTGGGGGGCCAGGGTCCCTTGTCCCCAATTTGGATGCGCCACTATACTGAATCAAATTCTGAATCAGTGGTGAAGGCAGTTGGGTGGGCTTTTACTTTTATGATGAAAGTAACTGCATCAAACTCTCACTCCTTTGGACAGATTTAAGTTGATAGTATTGGGGATAGCAGCGCTAAAAGTTATTTTAACAAAGTTGGGCCTTCTTAGGAAACTCGGACCAGCCCATTCCCTTCTTTTTATGAGAATCCTGTGATTTTCCTAAAGAGAAAGGGGGGCGGGAGCTTCTATTGCTAAGAATGGTGTGCAATTGAAAGCATTCGTTGATAGTAAGAAAGATTATATTTCTGGATCAACCTGGAAGTCTATTATAGTGACTCATACCGCAGGAGTAAAGTAGTAAAAATTGAGTAAGATTCCCACCTTTTGCATATTATTAGCTCGTGTGGCAATTGACCTAGTAGGCAGTGATGAAAGATGGAGGTTAACCTTCTGTGCATTTTGTGTTTAGCACACGTGATTCGATTTGTTCCTCTAAAAATTGATATTCGCAACGTCAGGATTCAATAACATAAGCTGACGCCCTGTTACTGTTTGCCGTTCTCTCATGCGAGTCTCAGTAAACGAATAATAATCCTTCCGCCACATTTAGTAAAAAGGGTGTAGTCAGTCGCTTGCAAAGGCGTCCACCATTTTAATACATCTGACAAGACTTCGTTTTGGCTCGGGATGTGAAGGTTACAGTCGAACAGCCAACTTCTCACTTATACGCTTACTTCATCATTCTCGTTTGCGAAGGTCAGCAACTATACATACATCTCATAATTACGCCCTAAGGTCGCTGACAATTCTAACGATGGCCAAGTAACGCCGCAGGTATAGGCGTGTCCTTCAGTGTAATAATGTTTCGTTTTTAGACTATTTGCATCCTTTCACGAAGTCGAGTTACCACTTCCCAGTGGAAGTTAATTCTCTCTGAGATGGCACTTACCAAACCGATTTTTGCGTTGTCAAGATGGTAGAGGGAAGATAAAAGTACAGCTTGAATCCCTTCATCAAGCTTGAACGCGTATAAATCAAACTTAGACTTTTAAGGGGCATATTAATGGTTACGTGGGGATTTAATGCTGTTTTTTATTTTATATATAAAGGATCTTTAGGCTCATTATACTAAATATTTTAATATACTCTAGTTTGTTTGCCTTTCCCTCAGTAATGCATTCGCGAGAACGAGACCTGGCAGAAGAATTTACTCACAACTTGCAGACAGCAATACTTAACCGCAGTTGCTTCGGCCGTAAATCCAAAACAATCTTCCGGTCGGTATTAAATAAAATGTCTAATTAATAAGCAGCTAATATTCTTTCGACATTCGCTATTTTAATAAGCTTTGATTCATTTTTTAATTCAAAATTTAAGTTTTATAAATTCAGTCATAGGCAAGATGGAGTAATGAAAAATCTCAGTCAAAATGCGATAATATTACGTTTATGAAAATTCCTTCGAAAAGATCGAAACCGGTAGCAACATATTAATATCTTAGATGGGTTGAAGGATTAGTTAAAACCGGCGGTCTGCTGTAGAGGCCAGTCGTGGTACTTTTAAAAATCACTTCAGGTTTATTTATAATAAATCAACTTCACTTATAAGATATATATATATGCTGATATATTTATAAGCATTGGTATTGTTTAAAAAAAGTTTAGTAGCGCTACTAACCATAAAAAATTCGTTGTACGATTTTTTATAGTTAGTAGCGTTACCCCCCCCCCCCTTATTCAAAAAATCAAAGAAAAGAGAATTTTTAGTCAAGTAATAAAAAATCTTTCGGCACTTTTTTATTATTATAAAGGAAATTTTTAAAATAAATATTAGGGAAAAGTTGAAATATGTTAAGCAAACAAGGAACGGTAAGGCTTTTTTATTTTTATTTATTTATTTTTTTGTTTTCTGCAACTAACATCTGAATATTTCATTGTGAGCAGAGATATCGTTTACAGTTACACCATATCGGTAAATTCAGTGTGAGTAGAATTATCAACTTCAGTATCAAATAATAATTTAGTGATTATCAAATGAATGTAATATTAAATTGCCAAATAACTTCAAATATAAATCAAACAAGCCTATGCATTCCCGCATCACACAACTGCTAGTAGTAACTTGTTTTCGTTTTATTTTAACTACTTGAACAGATTTAGAGAAGAAGGTAGGGCGAAGGGGAATTACCATCAACTTCCTATAAAATGCTTGTCGCAAAAATTTAACGTATGTATGAAAGAAAGAAGAATGAATTGGTGAGCGATGATCCATTGCTTAACCGAATAGCCCTTTTCCCCTAATTCGATAATCTTTAGGCAGCTCTCAGGAACGCCGCTCCAAATGTTAGAATGGAAAGCAATAGTTTGGACGCATTTTTGATTTGTGCTGTTAAGTTAATAGTCAAGAAAGACTGAAGGATAGAGCAAGACATTTCTTGTTTAAAGATTCGGTATTGTCCGAGGGGAGCGAATTTCTTAGCTGTAGATGACAGCCATATTAACAAACAAACAAAACACGTGGCACTAATTTCTCAGATGGACGGCGGGGTATCATAGAAATTAAACGAAGATGCAATAAAAAATAAAAATAGTAACTTGTTTATTCACTGATCTATAAAAAAGAGTGGCATGTAGCAAAGAGAGAGAGAGAGTGAGAGTGTGTGTTCTTGTCGACCAATAAATAGACTCTCGCTCTCCATCTGTTTTGTGGTGTAGCAGTGTCAGAAAATTTGGTTCACAAAAGAATCGCGAAATCACCGTTCATGATTAATGTAGTATATTTCATAATAACCGAGAGAGAGAGAGAATTATCAATTCTACCTCTCTGTAATTATAAACGAGTAAATACCTGACAGGATCAGACAGCAAATACACTAATTTTGTTTCATAAATACTTCTCATTTATCAATAGCAGTTTACAGTCGATTGTTTAAAGCTGTGGAAGTTCCTACTTCGAAAGTAATGTGAACATTTGGAACAAACAAATCATACACAAGAGTGCATGTGCACAAAAGTGAAAAAAACAGCAGTTGGGTATATTATGCACAATATGGATCCCCTATAGCTCAGTCAGTATCGACGATGCCCTTTGGTTGGAAAGACTTCGGTTCGACTGCCATTTCTAGGATATGAAAGTACCTTCTTTAAGGACTTTTCAACTGAAGTGTGTTAGCCGGTTATTATAGGATGCGGAGGTCTTTCTTTCTCTCTCTCTCTCTCTCTCTCTCTCTCTCTCGGGAAGCTCGGGTTTTTCATCTGCAAAACAAACTTGCTGCACACATGCAGTTTACATGCAGACATAATACGTTGGCTTTATAGTATTAAGTTGATACCTTCGACTGATACTCCAAAATACCAACAACTCATTCCAGTATTTTA
Organism: Typopeltis vanoorti; assembly: GCF_054136105.1. NCBI lineage: Eukaryota > Metazoa > Arthropoda > Arachnida > Uropygi > Thelyphonidae > Typopeltis > Typopeltis vanoorti. The sequence continues at coordinate 31,920,569 of NC_143557.1, read as the reverse complement.
TATATATATCACTCAACAGTTATTTCATACAACACATTACACTAACAGAGAATCCATTCATTATAGAGATATTTCGATAGCGCAATGTGACAAATACAATGTGTTAAACCGAAAGACCACTCTGAAATAAACATATTATGAACGATTAAATGCACTGATTGCAAGTGAGATTAAGGGAAGGAGGAGGCATGCGTTCTTTCGTGTTAATTTTGTTATCAATAAATAGCAGTACTCCGACGAACGATTACGCTGCATTGGCAGAGATATTATTCACCGAGCTATTAAAAAACAACAACCAAAGTGCTGGACGGAACAAAAAATAATTAAGTTCTCGTATAACCAGAAAATACCCCGTGTTCAACATTACTACATCTTGTTTGTCATCTCGTTGCACGAGACTTACTTTACGATCGAACATTCGTTACCATGGAAACTTGATCCAACTAAGTGTTGACCTTTTTCTTTATATCTGGACTTATCTTAACGCAATGATAATAGTTCTTGCACGTGTCTAATGCAAAGCTGCAAGGCTTAAGCAGTATCTACATAACGACCTACCTTAATTGTCATTTTTTAATGTCTTGCACTCACACGATGTTGTAAGCCTACATTAGTACGGTGGGTGGGCTAAGGATTTTTTTCTATGATTTAAATTAATTTTATAATTTATTGCATTTTTATTGCTTTTTGTATAGCATAAACCCTGCTCTGGAGACCAAACATGGAACTTTTTCAAGCCACTTCAGGCCTTCAATATGCAGAGAGATAGTCTCACACCGGGAGACGAAATTCATCTAATTTAGGATACCCGAGCGTTGCTTTCATCTGAATCCCTTGGAAAATCCCGAGTTTTAGTATAATAGTTTGTATCCCGTAAATATTATACAGTCAAAGGTTATGATAATAAAAGTTCCAATACCTGATCTAGTGAAAAAAATAGCTGAAAAGAATAGAAAATTATTATTTTTCCATAAAGGATATTTCTTCTTAGTCTTTATGTTCGGCATTTCTGAATAAACTTCGGATCTCAAACTCCTGTCAGTTATTGGGTAGTCATTAGATGTGTTGGTCGCAGTCAGAATTTTTATAGTGAATGTCCCCGACTTTTTTTTTTTTTTTTCAGTAAAATGTTCCATTGTCTTGAAGAAAGTTTTCAGTGAAAAGAGGGCATAACTACCATAGCCGAGGCAAGAGTTTTAGTGGATGAGATCGACAACAGTTCTCTTTTCAAAAACATCTGTGAAAAGTTTATTGCGAGGAAACCAACAGTTTTAGTTATGGCTGCGCCATGAAAAACCAGTATATAATGGGAGTGGAGAATATAATAATTCCTCGATGTTACATTTTTTTTTCTGATGCGCTAGCTGAAAGAAATTTCCATAAACTAATTATTCGTAGCTTTTCAGTTTAATTAATTATTACAGCGCTTGCACTGATGCTTTCATTTTATGTAACCTCATTCCAGAAAATCTGATATATTTAGGTGAACGAGCAGCAGACTGTGCTACGTTCATAAGCGGCTAGTCCTCAATCCAATAAACGCCCATTTATAGAAAGAGGCAAAACTGAAGTTTTGGGACAATAAAGAAGGAGAGGTTAATGTCATTGCTAGAGGTATTTTCTGATGAAGACGAGGGTGACTTTGGTTTGTTTTCGACGTAGAAACATCCAAGACAGAGGGAAGAGCAAATGTCAGTAGGTCTGTAGGTCGGGGTTACGTTGTACCATTCACCTCCGCTTAGCCCTACTTTATTTCCGAAACAGTGCTGCATGTTTATCGGGAAGTAAAATATTGCACGGGATGGGAGGAGTTTCAGTTGCTTTACGGTTTAGCTCATAAATTTCAGGGGAACATTTGGTTTCCTAAACTTTTATCGGTATAGCTACGCACATGCTCCTTATTATTTACGAAGTAGTTAAAAGTGTAACAAATTCAATTATTATTTTTGTTTAATTAAAAGAATGAATATGAAAAAGAGGCCTCAATGAAATGAACACCTGAGATGAGGAAGAAAATCTCTTTTAAAGCAACAGAAAAATATTTCTTTATAAAACTAATATTGTACAGGTCATCTGTTATCTGCACAAAAAATACATCGAAGATTTTGGTGATGTAATGAGGCCCTATATGCAGGGCCGACGACATGGATCCAATCTTCCGTGAAAAAAGAAAAAAAAACTTCCCAGCAATGGCGTACCGACTAATGATCCAACTGAGAAAGACAAAACAATATGCCGCATAGTCGGGCCCACGCTTTTTAATCCCCCACCTTGTTGATGGCCTTGGAGACAGTTATGCCATTGTAGGTATGCCATTCGCTGAATCGGGGCAGGGCGAGGGACAAGATTGTCTCATTCTCCGTAGTTTCTTCAGTGGGTTCAAGGTTAAAATGTTGAATACATAAACACGAACAGCATCAAGAATTTTAGGGAGGTTTTTGGTGACGCATCCCAAATATGACAACAATATTCTAAAGCTGTGCGGATCTGGGATTTGTATCCGCTGTCCAATCCACAGGCTGTGGGATCGAATCCCACCTTGGGCATGGATATTTGTGATCGTCTTACTAATTTTGTGTGGAAAGGACATCTTCGACCCTACCACTTCTTCATTCAGCAGAGAGTTCACTCCCCAAACTGTATAATGCACAGATTTAACTATACGACAAATAATAAACGACATTAGTTGTATAAAAAAAAAGCAGCTGGACAGGTGAAAAGTATCTTCTTAATCTGAAAAAGTCAGCAACTTGTTTAAAGGATGGAGGTAAAGACGTCATCATAAATTCATTGCACGTTTTTGCAGATTTAAATGAAAAATATTTTTTAAATATTAATGACTGAAGAATCTCCATCATTTTATTTCTTATTCTGCAACAGTAATAATTACTAAAATTAATTTGCCCACTGTTTGCAATTAATTAACCACGGGACAGGTGTGCCAGAAATTATAAAGTTAATGGGTTTATAATCAGCAATCAAGATTTGGAGGGAGAGGCTATTCAATCTCTGTCCTCCGATGGCTTCATGCGTTGTGGAAGATTTACTTGTTAATGGCTTCACTGATTCCGATATTCTCTCGAACTCAAGGCTATTTGCCTGCTTGCTCTTGAATAGCTTACTGAGTACTCTCTCTATCTCTCTCTCTCTCTCTCTCTCTCTCATATCACATATATTTCCTAATAGCGTGGTAGTTATTGGATTCTTAAAGAGCCCGTTTGAAACAATCTCCATGTTACATTCTTGTTTTGAGAAAGATTCCGCAATCGTGGTATCTGCCTCTTCAGGATAAGGTGGAGACTGTAAGGGAGATATTTTAAACCCTCAGCACTGTTTTTTTTTTTAATCTCGATACCAGCTGCGAGATGAGATGTTACACAAGACATTAAAAATGGATGATTAAGCTGCAGGTGTAAATTTTAATTCTCAGCAGTCGTCGCCGACAAGGAGGACGGGTTGTGGACGCTTAGGATTTTACTTGTCGCCATTTCCTCTTGTTTCTCACAAGCTGGTAAGGGCGATAAGGTGAACAACTGTTTCTTGGAAAAACTTGAGGTGAAGAAACAGGCTCTTTCTCTCTAACAGGAATTGATTTTTTTATGTCATTTTCTTAAAAATGAATTGTTAGATATACACTCCCATATCCGATTCTTGTCTGTTGTGTGTTTGTAAATAGTTATTATATATTTCCATAAGTGTGTAAGTTATTTATTAATTTCGTTGTCTCTCACCTGTCGTATGTATTTTCATTTAAAAAAGGGTGATACTAGAAGTTTCAGTAGAAGTACTTGCTTTTGTAGAAGGGAAAAGAAAAAAAGAAGATAAACCGGTGTTCATTCGGGAGTGGGGATCGGATATTTCAGGTGATGATCGGGACCATTTCATCCACATCCAAAACTGGGGATGGGAAGAGAAGTATTCTAAGAAAATTAGTATTAAAATGCACATAAATAGGTAAAAAAACACTCAGCATATTCTTGGTTGATTTTTTTTAAATGTCAAATTGTGACAGAACGCACTTTGTATAAAATGCTTCCATCAGTGGGATGTTTGCAGTTGGATATTCGCGACTTTTTTTTTTTTTTTTTTAATATAAACTGGGATTATAAAGACGTGTATCCTGTTACTTTCTGCTTTTCGATTTCCTCAGTTTCACGTGAAAAAAAAATTCTTTGAAGATATAATTTGGCGCTGTAGTAGTCGAAATACATTTTCGTCTAAAATAGAAATAACAAACAATTCAGTTGTTGGTATTAAATATCTGTGTGTGGGGGGGACGGGGAACCATAATAAAAATCCATGCCTTTCAACTGTATCTGTGCATAATTATAGATGCCATCAAACCAATTTCTCAATATATTCTCGTAGTCTATAATTATGCACAGATACTCTTATCCTCCTGGGAAAAGAACCAGGAGGATAAGGAGTAAGTTTAATGTTCAATTTTTTTCGGTTATTTATCGTTCCCCAACCCGAAGTACTGAACGTAACTATACAGTTAAATATTATTCGTTCTTAACGTAATACATTGCAGATTACATGTGTCTGAGTGAAGAAGTGGCTAAAACTTTGCATTTTAGGATGGGATGTCGATTCATGTAACTTTAACAAATCAGAAACTGAAATTGCTGCAAATCAAAGTAAATATCGTCTTGACATCGAGTCATTATTGGACCCCGAGAAGAAAACTCATCGTGTTAAACCTTAACGGTCACATTAACCTTGAAATGAGATAGAGATAAAACGACGCTGTAGGACAGTAGCAAAATACCCGTTCTTCCTTCAGTCAGCGCAGGTGGAAAATGCTAATTGCGACCTACTGAAGGTTATTCACATTACTAGCACAGAATAATTTTGACTAAGCGAAGAACGAGTATTTTATAGATTAGTCAGCTTCGGTTATTATAGATGCTTGGTAAGGAAATTATGACCACCAGGAGGCATGCCTTTCGTAACCTCCCTGGTATATTCTTTAGCAATTTTTTTCATATCATAAAACTGCTTTATATTCTCTATTAACTCTGCGGTCGGTAAGTTCTAAGTGGATGCTATTTGCGAGATTTAGGTAAAGTCTTATGAAACTTAACCTACCAACCTTTTGGATAAACTTTCATAATAAGGAAACACATCTCAGTGACTTGAAATTTCACTTCACAGCTACTCATCATGTTTATCACGCTAAACATTGCGAACAGCTTGATGATGATTTTCTATAAATCTGATGATTTGCTAACACAGTGCGAGAAAACTGAGCTGAGATACAAAGACAGTTAGTGCGAGTATCCTGATCAGGAGAGATTCTAATCACAAATGACACAAAAGAGGAAAATGGGTAAGTGGAGTATTTTGCAAAAAAAAAAAAAAAATAAAAAAAAATAGGAAGAAGGACATCAGTTACATACTTGACACACACACACACACACACACACACACACACACACACACACACACACACACACACACACACACACACACACACACACACACAGAGAGAGAGAGAGAGAGAGAGAGAGAGAGAGATAACCGAAAACAGCACGTCATCCATTTAATAAGAAAGATGAACGCTATATTTCCTGAGACGTACTCGTAGAACAAAAAGATTAAATTATGGCTGCCGTCACACTCTGATTTCTACCTTTCTTTCTGATCACTCTTTTTAACATTTCTGTAAAGAAGGAATGTAAACAGAGAGTCTGAAACACATTTCTACTAGTGGGTGTGTCGGGATCGACTTAGCCTACTTTTAGATAGTTCTGTTCTTGGCCAACGAAGACCTTCTTATCCCCCCCCCCTTCCATGATGACCCATATACAACTGCCTTCAGCGCTGAAAGCATTCTGATGCTTTGCATTAAAAACTCTTAGCAGATAGGAAACTATACACACACACACACACACACACGCACAACTATGCTTTCTCTTCCGTGACTTATTGCCAACGACATCAACTGGCCAAATAAGCGTCGCTAATCACTGAAGTGTTCACTCCTTTGCAGTCCATGCACACTTGAGAAGTGTTAGTGATCTGAATAGAGGAAATTACTCTGCATTTATTCGATATTCACGCTTCATTACAAAAAGTATAATGAGTTTATTATTTCTTCTGTGGGATTAGTCTTCTTGACTGAAGAAACTTGGAAAAAGCGTCACTTCTTATCCCCCCCCACACACTTTTTGTTCGCATAAACACAGGTAATATTATTTGACTAATATTATCGATAGCTAGTATGAAACAAATAGTATATACCGTATGTATACAGTAGTGAACAAATTAATCTGGATACTCACATTTTACAGAAAAATTTTAAAAGAAAATAAGTAGAAAAATTTAACTCCAACTTTACCTAATAATTTATATGTGCTCCTCTGTTCTTAATAAGTTCAATTCGCTTAGACATGGATTGCCAGCGTAGAACAGATTTTTCTTATTTCTGTATCTCTAATTCGTACTTTTAGAATAGACCGCATTGAGTTATCCTTTGTATCGCAATTTAATTTTCCAAGTCTCCTTTTCACTATGGCCACAGATTTTCTATTCGGTTAATGTCAAAAGAATTACCTGGCCACTGAAGCAACTGGATGTTGTGATTTTTGAGGGACTCTTACACTTTTTTTTTTTTTTTTTTTTTGAAGTGTGGCATGGAGCGAGATTCTGTTGGAAGATGAGTTCTTTGTGTTTCTGGATCTGTGAGACCACTCTTTAGAGACAAGTGATCCTGGACCATCATGTGTAAAACAACCCGAGAACATCTTTTTCGTCCTCCCTGCTTCCAACAGTCTTCGATGGACTGTCATGTCAGAAACATTAATCCCACTATCTGCCAAGTCTCTATTTAAGTCAACAGTAAACAACCTTGAATTGCATTTCTTCACTTCGACTGGACTTGAAACCATTCTTATGTCATTGAAAAATTCCAAGACGTTCCATTCTTGTGTATCCTTTATGATCCTTTATGTATCCTAGAGATTCTCGGAGAAATTTTGTGAATTTTAGACATGTTTTTTCATCCGTTTTAAACCAAATGTTCCTTGGAAATCCTCGGTATTTTTCGCGTGGTTCTGCTGCACTACTAATACGATTTTTTGATGGAATAATAGAAGTTCACACTTCATGAGACCATTTTGTTTGACACAAAGCCGACATTCCCCCTCTCCGCCATCCCCCCCCCCCATAATTTGTTGAAAAGGAATATAATACTATAATTTTAGTTGTACAATAATATTTACTTAAAAATCAATAATTCTACAGTGGTTTAACTTAAAGACATATTTTAATTTAAAATATGAAAATTATTATTAATTTATAAAAACATCAACTCGAATATATTAATCATGTAATGCGTATAAAAATTAACAGTTCTAATTACTGTACTCGTTAGACAAGAACTTCTTCACTAAATCTGGGCGATCCTTTTAAAATTTATGAAATTCAAGCACGAAAAATTGAAATTAAATTTGACAACTAGATTTTTCCTGTAACTCAGTATGAGAAGTACACTTTTGTTTTTGTATAATTATTTTTATAATAAACATTTTAGCATTCTGCTTATTAGGTGAGAACTAAACGAACTTCCCTGAGAAACTGACAAAGAGGAAGTTGGCGTATAAATTTCCTCAATTCAACGAATCTTGTTACATTTTTGAAAAATCTCTTTGCCTGCGTACCTCAAAACCATTTCGCATATCCCCAGTTGAAAACTTCTGCTCCACAGGAAACATATTTTCTCATACCAATGCTTAGAATTCAGTTGGTTGCTCTGAATTTGAGACGAAGTCACTTAAGGCCGCAAGGCACGAGTGTGCTACATCTGTCAATTGCATTAAGCTGGTTTATGTAATCGGAGGAAGAAAAGCTGAATTTTCTAGTGAAAAACTGTGCCGTCTTCAGCTGTGATAGGCTCGCTCAGCTTAGATTGAACAAGCGTCTAGAAATAATGCGCGTCTACTGATAGGATTGAATCCAAATTTTATTTACCAAGTGGTGTGCGTCCTCCTGGGGGGGGGGGGCGGGGAGGAGTCACCTCTTACCAACATTATGCATAATAACTACTACTTAGTTTTTCTCCGAAATACATTCTGCTTTTCTTCTATGCGTATCCACACCCATGAAAACGCTCGAAGCTTACGGATCGGTATTAGTACTGTGGGTGGGCAAAGCGTTGGACAATCTAGGAGCTCTGTTCTAGAGACCAAATATGGAACTTTTTTCAAGCTTTTCAGGCTTCCAATAAGCAAGTCACAATATTACAGCAGCACCACCACCCAAAGACATTCGCAACAATCCATGCCCACGGCAAGGTCTGTTAGAGTTGTGTTTCTTAAGCTGTGTTCCACGAAAACTTGTAAAGGGTTCTGAGAACCTACAGACATAACTTTTATTAGATGTAGTTCTGAAAGAAACCTTCTGCCAACATATAAAAAAATACCAATTTTTATTAAACTGACTTATTTCCAGAACAGTTATGATACTTAGTTATTTGGGATATTGTGTATGGCATTTTCTTGATTAAAAGTTTTTTTTTTTTTTTTTCTGATAACCGTGTATCGATGTAATGCCATTTGAATAATTGATGAAAATTTTCATTGGGGTTTCGAAAAAGAAGTATATTTATGTGGGATACCGCGGTCTCAAAACGTTTAAGAAACACTGGGTTAGAGAGTAGGTATGCTAACCTGGCTGGCGATTTAATATAAAGAGATTTTCACAATTTCAAATCGATACAAGGCAAATGTTCCATATTAATTGCTTCGGTGTTTGGGAATTATAAATCCTCTAGCTACAGAAGTTGCAAATTATAATACCCCCCCCCCCCTAAAAAATAAAACAGTGATTTATAATTAAAGTTGCGGTCTTCCGTATGAAGACATATTAGGGTTGTATGAGTTTACAAAGAAATTTGTAAGCAATCTTAATACTGGTTATTGTAATGTAGCACTGGAAAGAAGGAATGAAGATAAATTATGAAAAGGTGTAGAAAATGAAAGATATTTTGAATATTATGTAAAACCAAATTATAACCAGACACTTCATCCAATTAATAGACGTATCTTAAGTTGCCTCCGTCGCAATTCCAACCAATCCCACATCTTGTGTGATGTTATGGTATTAACCCCAATTTGCATTCGTTTCATTTCTTCACTGTGTGTGAAACAAATACGAGAGAGGGGAAGGAGGAGCGTTTTTATCCTTCGGTATGTACACGTGCTGGTGTCTGCTTTTTCCCATGTCGGAAAACTTGCCTTGTACGTTAATAACGGACTTATTGGAGCATAACAGAAACTCAGAAGATATAGGATAAGACGGCCTACGAAGGAAGGAATAATCTTCGCTGTGCTTAAAAGAGATGGCGGTTCAAGGGCAAAATAGATCTTTGTGAGACCGTTTGGTTCATAGGAAACTCAGTGCTGATCATTAAGTTTCCGTTTTATTTTCTTCATTTTATCCTTCTCTAATATACTTAGAGAACTTAAGTAATGTTTTCTAAAAATAAAAGCTGAAAAGGAGCTCCTCAGGAGTTTTTTCAGAATTAATAATTATGAGAGTATTTTAACCTTTTTGGGTGGGAGGAGGAGATGAATTCCGAAAGTGTGTTAGCCTCTGGAAAAGGTCTCTGAACATAACGAAGGATAATCGGCACTGTTCTTTTCGAATTATAAAAAGATTTTGTGTAAAATGACTGGTACTTGACGGTGAAAGGAAGAATTTGATATTATTGAAATGCATTTTACAAGTAAAGGTTTAATAGAAACAGAGGTCCAGTGGTACTCTCAGTCTTACCCACATCAACGGTCGAATATGTAAGTGCCTTATTATGTAAAGGGTCCAGTAACACCCGGTTTATTGTTTTCAGTAATTTCAATAATAATAATCTTCTTCTTATTATTATTATTAATTATTATTAATTTATTATTATAAAAAAGTATTATTAATATTAATCATTGGTCTGTTTATCATCGAATATTCGCCATTCTTCTGTTTTTCTGTAAAGAAGAATGTTAAATACCCTTCTCACTACAATAAAAGTGAATACTCATTACGTAATAAGATACTAATTTTTTATTAATCACGTATAAAAAGGTGAGACGCTAAAAGAAACAATAAGATGCACTTCACTTCCATTTCTGTTTACTAGTTACTGAACTCGAGAAAGAAAAGATCTTTATTAAAACTTTTATTACCATTTTTATTAAACTTTCTCCATTCTAAGAGTCAGTAAAACAGTTTTTTTTTTCAAAGTAATTTAGCTGGAAGGCCCCAAGACAAAAATTACTTTACGAGTCTATTGTGACCTTGTCATTTCCTTTTGACATTTTATTTTTATTTAATTCGTTAAAATTAATTAAATAAAATATTTTTATTTAATTCGTTTCTCCCCATTGTTCCAGCCAAGGTTGATTGGTTGTCGGACAAGATGATGAGTGAAACACCTAGAAGTGAACTCTCATCCACATTTGCTGGCAGGATATTATCAGAAGTTTCTATCAGCAAATGAGTTTCTATAGCAAAAGTTTATACTCGTAAAATCTTCATTATGTATTGCAAAATAAGTAATTATCATGTACAAACTCAAGTTTATAAAGTAATATCGTTTATTACTTAATAAACGAAGTATATTGACAAAATATCGCCAGTTGGTGGGCGTGTAATGTTTGAACCAATCTCCTGTATTTCCGTGACTACATTTATATCAATAATTTGATAATTATTGCAACAGTACTGACTGAAGCACATTTTATTGCTTTGTCCAGCTTATTAGTTTAAGCTACTTTTAAGAACCAGTACTTTTATTCAATTGAATTTTAATAATCCTCTGACTTACTATGGTTCAATATTATAAAGAGTTAAATAGAAAGGAGGTTTTAATTTTTTATTTTTTTTTTTAAATTGAAAGTACAGGCTATAGTTCAAGAAACCGTAGACTGTAATTTCTTGAACATACTTTAGAGAAGTTTTCGGTATTGAGACCACATTATGATGTAAATAAAGAGTTTAATAATAATAAAAAAAAAAATAAGCAATTAAAACCCGACAAGTTTGGTAAGTCGTAAGACTTACATCATTAGGGGTAGTGGTACATAAAAGTTTTACACAACAAAAGTCTATTAACAATTAGTTACACATATTAGATTAGATGTTTTTGATAACTTCAAAACTGTTACATATAACTACCAGTTTATCAATTATATGTAATAGTTGTAATATCAAACAGCTAGCCGAGTGGTTAGCGTATCCTCTCTCCCGCAAAAAGGCTGCGGGTTCGAATCCCGCCCTGGGCATGGATGTTTGTGAGTGCCTTTGAAATACCAGCGGTAGATGGCGTTGGTGTAGTTGCTGTCAGTTGGTTGATTGAGTAGCGGAGACAAGACTTGTAGAGCAAGTTCCCCCTCCCTTGATCAGTCTTTGGACTCCCAGGAGGTGTCTAATAATAAAAACATCTAATATGTGCAGTTAATTGTTATTATACTTTTGTTGTGTAAAACTTTTATGTACTACTACCTTTGATGATGTAGATCTTAAAACTGTCAGGTTTTAATTGCTTATTTTTTTTATTAAACTCTTTATTACATCGTAATGTAGTTTCAATACCCAAAAACTTCCCACAGAACTGCTAAACCACAGAAACTTACTTTTGCATACTTCTAGAGAGTTTTTACCAAACGACAGAGGCAGCAAGGATGAATAAAGGGTACGAGTAAGTAGCACGAAGAGTGTAAAGCTGAATTGTAAATTGATTGATTGGTCAATGCTCTGCAATTTATAAAGCATCCAATTTCTACCAAAATCCTCATAAACGATTCTGGGTAGAGTGGAGAAATTATAGGATATGTTACAATGACGATCATACAAGTAACATCATGATCATTCATTTCTTCTTGAAAATTTACAATTATAGGAACATGACTAGGTATCGCTCCCACTCCTTTCCAAGACGATCACAACACGCAGTCACTTGCATTTGTGCTGACATTTCTACAGAACCTATAAAAATACTGAGATGAATATAAGCCGCGATTGAAAAACCCCCTAAGCTAGTCAGTATGAATAAAAGTCCCTACGAACATTTTCGACATTTGGTATTGTTATTACCCTCTCAGGATATACAAAGAAAACACGAGTCCTTAAACTGTTTTTCAACATACATTCCAACTGACACATTTGTTTCGTGTTCTTTCACGAACCTAATTTAAATGTCATAAAATTCGACGGTCTGGCAAGGAAGTTGGACTATCCCTTTCTTGTAAATGAAAGTTGTGGATGATACCGTAAATGGCTCCGTACAAAATGGGAGACTCGCCAGCGGTATTCTCGATTTTCCCAAGTCTGTCTGGACTGGATTCAGCCCTGGACGCTGGATCAATCCAGCGTCCAGGGCTGAAATGTTGACCGGAGTGGCTAAAATTTTACGCCCGCCAGACCTTTCCTCATCATCGATATCGGTGTGACCAGGTTTCAACTTCTGGTGTTGCTGATTTATTATTCGGCGTAATAGATATTTCTCTCCGCATACAAGGATTATCTGCTGATAAATATAATTCAGCGTAACATTCCAGGACAGCAGAAATAAAAAAAAAAATGCTGTTTGTCTGGCCTGTACATGATAAGAAGATATGTCTTGTTTGGAATGTTGTAGCAACCATCCAGTGCACTGTTGCCAATAGGAAATTTTAAAAAAAAAATAATAAAAAAATAAAGATTGATATTTTATTTATATTCTGAGGTGTTCGTAATTATAATATGTGAAATAAGAATGGCGAATAAGATTTTCTACTCCTTTGTACATATGCTGTACAAAGGACTAGAAAGTCCTTGTACAGCATAAAATATGTGCATGTACAAATGAGAAGCCACTTCAAGCATATTATTATAACTGTAATGAGCATGCAAATATTAACTGTGTTAAAAGGGCATTGTTAATTTTATCAAACTCATGGTTCAATATTTTAATTAAAATGATTACATTTTTTCCCTTTACAGAAAGTGAATGCATCCACTTTATCTTGAATCGCCGCGCGTTCCCGTAGTTGTTGCATTTCTTTAGATAGACAGTAGAGTAGTTGGTAAAGACAAAGAATTGCCTTTCGATTAATTGCTTTTCCGATTAATTATTGTTCGATAAATTGTCTTTCGGTAAATTGTTTTCGGTGAACTTCCAGATACCAGTGAGAATGGGGTTCATCAATCTCAAGTCCAAATGTGAGAATGAGATCAGATGATAAGGAGAGTCATCCACTATGGTAGAGTGATGTCACGTTCCCATACATATTTTCGAACGATGTGCCCTTTGACATGACACGATTCGAAGTGTCCATCATATGCAGAGTAGTCATTATGATAAGGTCAGCAGCGATATTCAGGTAGGCAGCGCATTTTTCTTTCTCCTTCTTTTGCTTTACAGGTATCAAGAAGCCAAAGTATACCAGGAGAATATACCGCAGACTATCATGTCATCTACTTACATTGTTGTTCCAAGCATCATAAGTTATTGGCTTCGTTTTGTCATAATTTAATCTATTCACTGGACATCATCTGATGTAGCATGGTCACTCTGTTGCTCGGTGATGTCCTACACCAGTTCTTGCCAGGTGGTTTTGTCGTATGCTTTTCTGGAGGCTTCAATTCTCTGAAGATCAGTCACTCCAGAAGAATCAATCCATTTCATCGGTGGTCAACTCGTAACTTTATCTTCTGTTACTTTTCTGGAAAGTCTTCCTTTAATCCTTTCAATGTGTCGAAAGTATTTCAACTGTCTTCTGTCAATATCCTTAAGGAGCCTTAAAGAAGTTCTACCGATCCTTTCTAGCACCCATCCGTTTGTCTGACTTTCAGTATATGATATCCTCAACAGCCTTATCGTCTTATTATTATTGCTGTTGTTGTACGGGCACCTCCATGGAGTCCGAAGATTCATCGTGGGAGACCCAAACTATCAACACAATATATATATATATATATATATATATATATATATATATATATATATATATATATAATTAATTGGATTAATTATTCAATTAATTAATCCCCAAAGCAAAATCTAGTCCTCACGCCCTTGCCAACCACACTCTTACCCAACTTCCATGGATGACCTGGAAGTTGGGTAAGTTGGGAAAGAAATCAATACAGATATCTGTATTGATTTCCTCAAGAAAGAGAGATTGATTAATATAACTTTGTGTATAATTCTTTGTTCTTTATTAATATGACTTCATTAAAACTCAAAAGATTTTTAAGTATTTATCCATCCAAGAAATCTATACTTGCAGTAGCAGCAGCGGCAGCAGCAGCACCACCACCACCACCACCACCACCAATAATAATAATAATAATAATAATAATAATAATAATAATAATAATCGGCTATACTTACAGGCCTTTAAGACCCATGGCCTGTCCTCCAGGAAACTCAGGATACTCAAGTTTTTCATCCCCAAAACAGGCAAACTGGACGGAAGAACACACGCCATTTACAGACATAATACGCTATACCCCATAGCTGTTGCTGTTGTTGATTCGGCCGTAAAACAAACAAACAAACATGCCCACGAATTTCCAGATTGCCATTCGTAATGTGGGATAAAGGTGATTAGTCACTTAATATATTCGTGTAAATTGCGCATGTTTTCCTAGCTGCCTGCTTACGGAATGAAAAACTCGACTTTCTAGAAGGAAGAAACCCTTTTACCCCCGTAGGAGACCAACTAATTCAGCTTCAGCTGAATAGCCCTAATAAAAGTTCTCATCCCAATTCAAACCTAATCTTTCAAAACCTTCATCGGCTTCATCGAAACCGATTGAGCTGTGGAGGCTGTGAGACTGTAATACATTAGTAACATATGCGGGCAATTGTTAGATAGTCCGGAAACCCTGATCTAGAGATCAAACATGGAACTTTTCAAGCTACTTATTATTATTATTATTATATCAAATTCTATATCAAAGCCCAACACGAAGTCATTTCTGAAATCTCGCTAAACGATCGTGTTGCATAATCATAAATGCCGAACGAAGGATGTCAGGGATACTTTTAATGATCGATTTTATGACGTTTAATGATAAATAATTAAAGGAACGCATTGATAGATGTAAATTGACCCAAATATTCTAAACACGCACATGCCTGCTGAAAATGGACTTTTTAGTCATCTTTTTTTAGTCGTTTTTGTCCATTTTGGGAAATAAGAATTGTTTGTCATAATGGAGTATTTATTATATATTCTATTATTTATAGTGTTTAACAACCACGAGAACTTTTTATTAACTATATAAATAATTAGAACTGGTTAAACTCGTAGATTTTTAAACTAAATATTTCTTCTGCGTGTTTCGATATGTTTCACCGACCGACACATCTTCAGGAAGATTTACACGGAACATACAAAAGATCTAAAA
Organism: Typopeltis vanoorti; assembly: GCF_054136105.1. NCBI lineage: Eukaryota > Metazoa > Arthropoda > Arachnida > Uropygi > Thelyphonidae > Typopeltis > Typopeltis vanoorti. The sequence goes on along the minus strand of NC_143557.1, from coordinate 31,905,179 downwards.
CGCTTCAAGTAACTCTTATTTTACAAATTGAAAGTAGCGTACCCAGTCAGTCAGTCAGGCGTATCATTAGGCATATCACGCGTAGTCTATATTGTTGTGTAAACGTTCTCTATCTTTCAGTTTGTAAAATAACGGCTGGTTGAAGCCTTTTAGATCTTTTGTATGTGCCTTGTAAATCTTCCTGAAGATGTGTCAGCTAGTGCAATACGTAGAGAAATATTTAGTTTAAAAATCTGCAAGTTTAACGTTATGATTATTCTAGTATTTATATTTGTTTATATGTTCTAGTGTTATGCTTAGTGAGAAAATACAGTGCTTGTTTTAGCAACCGTATACTTTTACAGTTATTCTATTTTATACTGTTTATAAAAATGCATTTATGAAAATGTTAATAAATGCATTGGGAAATCAAAGAATTTTGAATTGATCACTAAGATAAACACTGTCTCATCTTACCACCATCATGTATTGGGTTTTTTTATACATAACAAACCACCTGTTACGTGTATCTAACACAACCACATTGAGCATGTTGTTACCTTTTATCACGAACAGCTGTAAATTTAAAACACTTTTTTTTTTTTTTTTAGTGTGCAGCTTTTACTGAAAGAATCTTATGATGTAATTATGCCAACAAAGTCTTCAACGTGAGCCAGAGGACCAGTAAATAACTAGTTCTGCAGCTAGCAGACGACTTGACTTGGACTACTCCTCGATTTGTTCATTGTGGCGTGTCCTCGTAACGGTGCCTTTGCATGCTCCATTTGACATGCGCACACGATGACAGCTAGTCTTGTAAGATGAGGAACGTGCCTCCGGCTCACTTCTGGGACGTATAAGAATGCTGGTCGAAGCTTGCTGCTGTTTGTTACCCATTTGTTTCGTGTGCTTGTCCATCTTTACAACTGTGGACTGTGCAGTTCAACTGCGTCGACTGTGCCAGGAGCACCTTTTTTCCTAAACGGATCATCTTTAGACAGGAAAGGAGATTAGCACAAGGTAAGTTTTGTATCTTATATCCTGCCTTGTAAACGATATTATTTTCCCTCATTTTAAACACGTCGAAATAAAAAAAAAAATTGTAAGTTTTAACGAAGACCACTTATTTTGTAGGGATGATATATCATACGTATTGTGGCGTTGTAGTAGTTATTTCGTCTGGAAGTTTCCACATTGAGGAGCACAGTCCTTCCAGATTAATCTAGGACACTTCGTTATTATTTGAATTTTTAAGGATATGAGTGTGGGGTGGGAGTGTGGTTCAAGTTCCATCGGTAACTCGAACTGTTTCTGATATTTTTATTTTTTTTTTTTTTCATCCCAGTATCACACTACTCGATCTGTAGTTTCGGCTGTAGGTGTCCCCTTCGCAGTCACACATCGCATGTTTTCTAGGGTTTAATATCATTTTGCCTCCCCGCAAAAGAGACGAATCTCTGGCACATGCATGGATTACCAACGCAGTGCACAAGGACTTGTGCGCAAGGACTTGTCCACTTGAATTGCCAGCTAATTCAAATGGACAAGAATCGAATCAACACCCATATTCATGCAACGTTGCATAAATCAGTCATGCAAATATCATGGAAGGGTATTTATTTTCTTGTTGATAATTTTCTGTTGGTCGATTTCTTCTCAAAATGTTCCTGCGAACTATAAAGTTGAATTGTCTGTTTAACTGATATTAACTCCTGTTTATCCAACGAAACAACTATGGGCACACCTTGCTTTAGTTTTTCTGAGTTAACTTTAATATATTCGTATATTAATATCTACAGTTTTGAATTGTACAGCAACTTCGCAATATCTATTTAATGAATATTTTGAGACATCTAAATATAAACTTGTCAAAGACAACTCGTTACATTTCTGTTGCTAATCATTAGGTAAAGAACATAAATATCAAATAAGTATATTTAAATGAAAGTAGCGGATTTATTTTCCGTCCTCAATTTCCTTCTTGTGGCGGTGTCTCAACGTGAGAGTCAGTGCTCGTGGCTGTTTTCCTTGAAACCCGATTCATTTAAGGCAAACTTTTATTTTTACCTTTAATGAAGGTGTTTGTTTGTCACGTATTCTCATGCATTCGCTTTCCGGTGTGTGTTGATACATTTAAGTAACGTGCAACCTCCATGGTTACTTCAATTAACTCGCAGTTTCTTGCCATTTTTTCCCTCCGAGTCTGAAAAGGATATTTGAAGTAAATGGAAGTGTGTCATCCCACACTTTATGACGATAGTCGGCACAGATCCGACGAGAACGGGTCGTGTCCTATATTTTTATTGCTGAAAGTCGATCAGAAAGGAAAATAAATTCTTTCCATAATGCGAGCTCCGAGCAAGTAATTGCTGACTGTGTAAGTTGGTGACATGCCTTTTATTGATGGTTGGAAAGAGAGATGGAAACATTCCATAATTTAGTGATTTTAACTTTACTCCTTTTTCATTCTATGAGTGAATACAGCTAACATAAAGAGGTTAGATATCTGGAACGTGGTCCTTAACCTGTTTATATTAAACTCTATGGTTACGAATAACGATAGGAGCGTATTATTCGTTTTCTTTGCGGCGTTGTGAATTCTGGGAATATTTAGAGGGCGGTGTGAAGGGCAACTTCTAATGATAGAAGTTATGAGGTATTGGAATGTACGGCACTTTATCCCCGGATTACCTGATAAAGTAGATAATCCTGGAATCCTAAGAGATCAAATGTGACAATTCTCCTCATTTATTTCAAGATCCACAATGTGTGTGATTGATGATATCGCACTGACAATCATCGACTATTTTAAGATATTCGCAAATATCCATCCCACTGTGAAATCTGTAACCTGTTCATTGGAGAGCGGAACCGCCATGCACTTGGAGAAGCACGTTCTGGGGGGGGGGGGAGAAATTGTTCATCTTCTGTTAACGAATAAAGCATTCGCTGACTCTAGATCGGGTTAGTTTGCTGACAGCCATAGCAGATCGTCTTTTCTTTCACTTTTTTTTTTATTTATTTTTTTTTAATCCTTGCGATGGTTCTAAATGAGCCATCTGTGCTCTTTGTTTTTTCTGGTCCTGTTTTTAATCATTGGAAGTGTGAGAGGTGTTCATTTTTCAGAAGCACGAGCTATAAATTTCAAGGGCTTTATGGCTTTATTAATAACCTTCCATTATTATAGCGTTCTTTGCTAGCAATGCACGATTATCTTCAATAAGCAGGTAATTTTGTTCGTTTATTATCCTTGATGCAATATCACGTGACTACTGCAGTTCGAATGTTATTATTTTAATGATCTGGTATTGATAACGTGTTCTTACAGGATAATGCCAAACCAGTTATCCAACTTTGGACATTCAGGCTCGGTTTAATAATAGCGGCAACTGTGCACCGCTGCCTCTCTGAGATTGACTACCGTATGTATTCACAAGAAACCGCAGACGGGTGAGAATGTCTCTTTTGGTTCGTAGTGTTCTTCAGTTTTACTTGCAGAATATTCCTATTTTTCAAGAAAACCAGAGTATCCTTCTGGTGAAGTTTTAGACTAATTCTGTTGACTGATATAAAATATGTGCTGGAAGAATTTTTTATATTTTTTCACTAACTCGTGTGAGACGTGTACGGGATGCCTGAAGTGGCTGGAAAGTACTGTTATTGTTTTTCTACAGTATGGGTTCCGAATTATTTAATCTTAGTTCACCCACGGTACTACTTGGCGCACCCAGGGAGGGGGCCAAAGGGCCCTGCCCCCCCCCCCCCCCCAAAAAAAAGAAAAAGGAAAAACACTAGAAAATTTTCCAAAAATCTTTTCCAAATTAAAATTCATTTTTTTAATTTATGTTGCGTCGTGTCTTCTATTTCTATACTACTTATGAATTAGCGATCATTGTATATGCCCAGTCATTGGTCGTATGCAATGCTTAGTGTGTATTCTCAAATCGTCTACTCAACTCGACCCTCCCCCCCCAAGATTAAATCTTGAGTGCTCGGCCCCCTCCAAGATTAAATCCTGAGTGCGCCACTGGTACTACTACTAATATACTACAGGCACCTAACCGGCCAAGACGTCTGTAGACGTCAAAGTTACCATGGATGCGAAGTGCATATTAAAATTGCAATACTATTGATATTACATTGAAATATATGATGGATACGAAGTGTATGAGGAGTGTGTGTTGTATTTTATCCATATGGCCGGTTGTGTGGTTAAAACCGCTCATCGTAAGATTGCTAAATATTAAAAAAAAAGTCTTAATAAGCATTCTAATAGAATGAGAGAGTAAATGTGATCAGCGCCCATTTTACAAAAATTTGCTGCTATGATGCATTAGGCCAGAAAAGGGGGAAAAGGACACTCAACTTGAAATAGGCTAACTAAATAAAACACGAATGCCTTGCATTACTTTTCGCAAGAAACTGTTATAATAGATAGTGTAGGACAATACCAGTCTATGAACGTAAGAAACCACAAAAATCACGGGGGGAAAAAAAAGCTCGCGAAATTTATTTGTTGATCTGAAATGCTAGCAATGCCAAACCTACATTCTCAGTGCGATAGTCGCCATTCTAGAACCAAAGTAATCAGGAAATCAACGAAAATGAAAGTTTCTCAAGCAAATCAATACGTAAATATCAAGACTAAGTGCTATTTCCTACTTTGAAATCAGAAGGAAAAGGCTTAGTCATCAAAAATAATACAAGTATGCACTGTTAAAGTGCAATTAGGAAAGAACTTGATGGATTGAATGTTTTTGACTTGAATAAAAATAAAACACTTTTGTAATAACTTCCGTACGATCCTTTGACTCAAAAGAACTATGCGGAATACACGAATGAGCTCACGATAAAAAGATTGAGAAAACACATTCTCATTGTTTTCAGATAAGGCAGATACCTAAATAGAAACTACAGACCGTCCATTGAATAACTGCACGTTTGTCTGCGTTATCCCTAAGACAAGAATTAAACGTACGTACCAGACGCATAATCGTCTCACCCCCCGCGTTTCTTTTCCTCTTTCTGCATACTTTACAGAGACAAACATTAGGTCATTAGCATCATGGTCGGAAAACCAGTTTCGCTTATCTCCAAATGCCTTGAAAACATTCGTCTGTCTTGTCTCCCACTTCGTGTGATTGACCGACAAAGTTGTAAACGCCCTCTGTATATTGAACGCTTCATTACTTAAGTCGAACCCGCCACTTTTGATTCTTTCTAGTGTTCGTTTTAGTCACTCTGATCCTTCTTCCTATCTCGGAGATAAAGGGTGTATCACAAATAGTTGACACTGAGAAAAGTTATGAATCATTTTATTGGCGATGGAGGTAGAAGTGAACAATGGGACACCCACACAACCAACATATCAAGGACTTCCATGTATTATCGTATACACACTTGACAGAATATTTTTAGGTAAAGTAACCATTTGCTTACTTTACCTAAAAGCAACTTTCTTCAGACTGGTATAAAGAAGCGATTGTAGCGGTCCATTACAATATTTATCTTCACAGTTCTAGCAAAACTGAGAATTTATTTGGAAATATCAGCAAAAGTGTAATGAGTTTTTAGGTATACGCAAAATTGGTAGCATCTATTAGTGCAGATCTCGGTGTCAGGAATGATACTCGAGAAGATCAATGGGACAAATGTTATTTGGCTTGCTAACAGCAAATTTAAAACGCACTGATTAGCAACTTTTTTGTAATCCTAGATTCTTTAGATCTAATATCTGTAGGAGTCTCAGATTTATTATTGAAAAATGTTGGAGGATAGATCTACGAATCTCTGAAAGTGGGGTACTTTTTTACACCAATCATGAGATCAAAGCTGCAGATGTCAGCATTTACGGACGAGATTGCCCGTATGTGTTCACTGTAAGTGTAGTTGAACTGAGTTTGATTTCATCATGCAGTTGCTTACAACTTCTTCAGCTATTTTGTGTCCACTGCTGGATGAAGTCCTCCTTTCAGTTCTTCCTTGAGCTTTTTTGCCACTTAGTTCCAGCCATCTCTTTAATCTCATCCTATCACTGTCATTTCGTCTTCCTGTAGCTCTTTTTCTTGGAGAGTGTCTCAACACCATAATTCCTATCTTTTTAGACATCTCACAACAGAAACAACAAAACAGGTGGAGGAATGGGTTTGTGCAACGCAAGGTTCAGATCCTGTCAACATTGGTTGCGAGAATGGAGAGAACTCCACGATACTTAATAGCAGACGCATTACCTAAACACTCCAATTTAGATGTGCATTTGTGCAGGCACTGTTTGTTTCAGATGGAACTAATGGTCCATTTCCAATCGCGGAAGATGAACAGATAAAACTAGGCCTAAAATACATTTTTGAAACGTTTCTTACAACTTGGCATTCCGAAGTCCCTCCTGATCTGAATATCAGGAGGGACTTGGGATGAGGTCGAGCAGAATTCATACCAAGAAACGGTCGCACTTCGACTGTTCTCATAGTGATAAGAGTAGAAGAAAGAATGGCATAATATTTAAACCGCCTTTTGTCAAGAATTTATGAAAAATGGTCACGAGGGCTCACCAGATTCTTTCAGTCCAAGCGCGTGCTCTCACATAATTTTTTTTAAAATAAATTATTTTTGAAAAATGTGATTCTCATACATTGATATGAGATCTAAGGAAGGTTTATTTCTCTTCTTGATATGAACCTGAACAAGCATTTTCTTAGATTTATTCATATGGCTACATATGATGTACTAATTAAGGATCGTGACATGGTAAGAAAACGAATTTTTTATTTTTCTCGTAGAAAATAATTTTTCGTCACGAAAAAAAAAGTTTCATAAATGTTTTGATTTTATCTCCAGCGCATTTTAATGACAAGCATATTTGAAACCAAGTTAGATGTGTAGTTCTAAACTAGTGACGCAGCAAAGCAATCGAACTTGCTTCTCCTGATATTCGTAACAGTACCCATCTCAAGAGCTTCCTTACATAAGTCTGTATCGACGATCTACATTGGAAGGCCTGGGTTAGAATTCCGTTTTTAGGACTAGGGTTTTTCGTCCCGTAAAACAGGCAAACTGACCAGAAGGTCACACGCACTTTACCGACAGAATACACTGACCTCATAGCCTTAGTTGCTTCGGATGTAATTACAACCACCCACCCATTCGTAGAAGGCAATGTGCATAACGTACCATCAGGCGACTTGTCGCATCGAGACTGTGCTCAGTCCAGTCGCCCTTCACGCAGACTTCAAAGCCTCGACCACAGCTCAAAGATTGTTATTTAAACAAGCTAACAGAAGCGCGTATTTAAAAACTAGATTTCTATTTGCCTTGCAGCGGCGTCTTCAACAGGCGTAACTATGAGACAGACCTACGCAGCGCGTGGGGGATAAGCCATGTAGAAATAAACCTCAACCAAAATTATTTAAGGGCTTTTAAAGGAAGAAGCGCGATTGTTTTTATTTTGGATCCCGTCCTTTCGTTAGACTACTTTCATAGCGACCTGACGATAAGAAATGATTGGAATAACATTTTTAAAAAAACTCTTTTTTATTTATGTACTGATGTGCGTAACTGACGAGGTAAAACAATATTCCGAAATATTTTCGTTTAGTGTAACTCAGGGCTGTCCAACGTTAGGTGATCCGAAGGCCGCATTAAAAAAAAAGGAAAAAAAAAGAAAAAGATTTATCCGAGGGCCGCATCACAATGCGTATCTGGTAATTTGGTGAGCAGCAGCAACACAACTTCGAAAGCTGAACAAAAGAATACTAATCGAATAATAAAAATACGATTGGAACAAAACGGTGTAAGAACGCTTCTTTGACACATCTAATTTTTGAAAAACACGTGGGTATATAGTGATGTAAAAACACCAAATAAAATTGCAAACATCGAAATTATCGATTACTGATAGAATTAAAATATTTAATACACATTCGATTTAAACTGGTATTTTATTTTTTCGCTCGTGAAAATCAAAACCCACAGGCGGGCCGCACGAAACCTCACTGCGGGCGCATCCGGTCTGCTGGCGGTGCTTTGGACAGCCCTGGTCTAACTTACTCAGATCTTTCTGTAGGTTGTTTCGAAATTCGATGAGTTCCAAATGTTTGGAAGAGAGTAAGGTTTTTGAACTGGAAGCGGACAATATTGCGCTATAACTCAAAAATACTGGACAGTTCATATTTCGTATCATCGCCCAACGGGGATTGAAATGACTACGAAAGATGACAGTTTATATTAGCTCACTCACGAACTGAGTTATGAAAGCATATTATTCCCTCCATCTTATCTGTGAAAAGAATTACGTTCCGTTGCAAAAGACTTACGTTGCACGAAGCAGACAATCGGAGAACGCGTTGGTCGATTCGGGACATTCAAGTGGTTTTCATTTTAAAAACGTCGGCGAAATGCTGAATTGCATTCTCTGACGCGGAACATGGAGATATGCACGGGAATTTGAAACACCACTTTGTAAGTTGAAATAGAAACGCTGCATACAGGAGGGAGGATCGTAATTGGAAAGGATATGAGTCGTGAATTAAGACAACTTTGACACGAGGGTCATTTCAAAAGTTATATACACAGCGCATGCTTGGCAAGTGGGATGATGTGATAGTTTCCATTCGACATCAGTGGAATGCCAGAGCAAATAGGGGAAAGAGGGGCGATATGACTGACAAACTTCTGAAAGGATCATACAGGATTTTAATTGATGGAATTTTTCAATTTATGGAGGGCGAGGAAAGGACGAGAGGGCATCCTTGGAAGTTAAGAATGAAGGCCACTAAGAAGTGGGGATGAGAGCTAGGTTTTTCTCACATAGTGTGGCGCGTGATTGGAATGGAATGTCATTGAGTGCTGCGAGTGCAAGCAGTGTGAATGAATTCAAGAATAAGTATGATAGCTGGTGCATGTAGTATGTGGCCTCCCTTGATGAGTCCCTGACTCCCTGGAGGTCTCTCTTAATAATAAAAAATAACCCGAAGAAACTTTAATGTGCTTTGGCTTCACTTATACATATATATAAAAAGGGCAGAGAGAGAGAGAGAGAGAAGAAATCTGTGATGTTTTTCATCAGTCCTATGTTTACACATAAACACTAAAAAATGGTAAACAGTATTAACTTCATTCAAAACTAGTACATTTATTATCGCTGATGTCCTTAATTGACTTTGCAAACGTCTTCTAGTTCATTTGTTTAGCATTCGTTTCATAAACATTTGTGAAATAAAATACATTATACACTTATTTACATTATATTTTACACAATACATTATACACTTAATAAAATACATTTACAGGCTTCATTTTAATCTTTAATCTGCTTTATCAATGCTGCTCAACTGTTGGGAAAGTCTCGTAATCCTGTTAGTAAACGTTTGCTTAATGTTGAGTCGTTCCAGGACAAACCTCGTCAATGATAAAGAGTTTCCCACATTTTGGTCATTTAAACGAGGAAAGCTAGAAGTTAGGAAGGCTTATGTTAGGACCGAACCTGGATAGCCAAATTATGAGCAAAAGCAAATAATTTTACTCAGAAGCTGGCTTACAGCCTGCTAGTCTGACACTGGCATTCCACTGATGTCAAATGGAAACAATTACATCATTCCACTGGATTGATGTAATTGTTTCCATTTGACATTTGACATGCGCTAAGTGCATAACTTTTGAAATGACCGTCGTGTCATAAGTTGTCTTGATTCACGACCTGATATTCAATGGATTTCTGTTTGAATTCATTGCAAGTTATTCACTTCGATTCAGTCTTTTCGTTATACAGTTCATTTTTGTTTCATATCTCTTATTCCTTTGTATTATTCATAAGTTTCCAATCACGACATCTCCAAATTACTTTTGAAAAGAGGCCTTGGGAAGGTCTTGTGAGAAACTCGTGTGGTTACTTTCGATGTTTCCAGTGGGCTTTACGCGGAGACTTTCTTACCAAACTACCACCTTACGGTCTGCCTTCCATCTTTTGTATTTGTAATAAGTTTCCTCTTTGGTGTTTCACTGCGTGTCGTTGTTTTCTTCTCAGATTTTCCACCAATGTCACACCGTGGGACCCTGTGTCCTCTCGCATGCTTTTCCTCCGGGACTTCACTCATTAACCCATACTTCACTAAGTTTTGTTGATGATAGTGCAGTCCATTTATCTTTCTCACAACTTGTGAATACCGGCATTTCGTTGTTAATAGGTTTCCATGGATTTTTTCAACACTGGTCTCTTTATCATTCTCTAGTTGGGACGAGAGCAACATAACTTTAGATCTGTCTTCACTTTCGTTTCTCAAAGAAGGGATATCTCACTTCCTCTCCCCTTATCGTTTATAACTAGATCTCTCTGGGGTTGGGATATTTTTAATTATAGCTGAAGTTTTTGTAAATCACTAAATTTACCCAACTCATATGAGAATATTGTTTTCACATTTAGAGTATGGAATGGAACAAGACTACTTTTAACAAAGGGTGGAATTACAAAAGAACTGCTACTATTAAGGCAGATAAAAATAGATAAATAAATAACATAGAATTATGAAAATAAATGAAGCATCTCCCCTAAACAAAAAAATAAACGAATGAATAAAATGAAATAAACTTTTTTTGTAAAAAAAAGAAAAGAAAAGTATTCTTCGTTACATCGGGTATTAGAAAATTTTTGCTATAACTGTTCGAAAAGTAAATTTTAATCTTACATTGAAAATTTTCAGCCCTCATTTGGACTTGCTATCTCATTCCATATAAACTTTTTGTGCGTTTGTTAGATAAGCATTCTTTTTTAGAAAGGGATGATATACAACAGCTGATGAATTATTTGAAATTTGGAGGGCATTTATTTAAATTTTTTCGAACTAGAGAAGCTTTAAAATAAAATGAACGTTTAAGTAAACTAATTGATTTTAAGAACGTATTATCTTTTTAGGAAAAAATGTCACTCACTTTATCCTTTGTATTCACCCATGGCACACCCACGATACTGATGTATCACAGGTTTCCAACCCTTTGTAGGTGGCATACCTATTTATATAGCAATCCCACACACAGTCCCACTTGAGACATTTTTTCCCCCGTCGCCTTTGCGCGATCATACCATACAGCATGAACAGATTCTACACTCGTTCATGCGGCTTTCTTGTTATGGCAAAAAAGCACAGCAGTCTCACGAGTATAATCCGTGCGTTTTTTTAATTCTCCTGGCTAGGTTGCAGTTCATCCCAACATTTCGAGCAGCCATTTAATTCTTTTCCCATTCACTTATTCTTGGAATTGTAAGTAATCTTTTGGATTAAGTTAACTTTTTCTGATTTGTGTAATTTTTTTTAGCAAACAGTATTTTACATGTAAATTGAAATCATTCAGACGATGTTCCCCAAACTCATGAATTCTGTACTTACCGAGAATTCAATTTTGTAGGCTTAAATTTTCTGACATTGAAGTCTTCAGTTTTAAGAGGATTTTTGTCCTCTTAAGGACAAAAATCCTCTCCTTAATACCGACAGTTTGTTGCCTTTTAAATAGCGCGGTACTAAATTAACTCTGCCAAAACTGTTATTGCAAGCTGTTGTGCAATGTTGAAACTCTTAAGTTTCAATTGGAACTTGTTTTTCAAATGTCTGTGAAGGAATGACGGATATTTACTCTCCAGTGATCTTTGATAACCAGTTTTGCTGAATAAGTACACCTTACTTTGTCACAGATGTTCGGTTGCTGTTTATTTACAGATGAGAGCAAACACGTAATTCTCAGTAGTAATCTTCGTTAACCTTAATGATTTTTTTATTTATATTTTCTTGCACTTATATATTTCATGTTTGCAAGTATATTTTACTGTAGTCAGCATTACACGGATAAATTAGGCATTACCAATCATCTGTTCGTCTATTGTTATTCTTAGAAGTAAAATTGAATTCGGGAGACCCAAAGTTTGCAATCCGACACAGCAAATGATGTGTGAAGTAGTCATATTTGCTTCGTCACGGTGAAGCACCCAGTAGTTATTGAGAGGAAAACGATTCATCTAATATTGCGTAGATTAAGCTTTTTAATTTGGATAAATAAGCTGTTTGAAAGAGTTCGGTTATGAAGGCAGTGTTAATTGCGTGTCCTTTTGGCAAGTTCATCTGTTTTGAGGCCTCGAAGTAGTATTTTTCAGATTAGTAGAACACATACTTACCATTTCATGGGAAAATTCTCGTAAAATTTAATTTAAATATGCAAATGAGATGTTGAAGTATCCCCCCCCTGCCCCCCATCGTCATCATTCCTTCTGAAAAAAAAAATTCCCTTTAGGTTCCATTGTTCTGATTCGCTATTGTATTCCGCCCGGCCTACTGTCTGACAGAATTTTCGTTTCGAGGAGAGATTCTGTTATGAATGTTCTGTAGAGGGAAAATATTTCGGTCATGGTCGAAGGGGCAAAGGATCAAGAAATGAGCATCATCCATAGCTCAAGACTGACCTTCATACAGCACGCCACTGGTTCTGCAAGGTTAGTCAAATGTGAACCTGCGTTGAAGACTATTCCGCGTTAGAAAAGAGAAGACGCCATTCCTGAAGTCGTCCTTAATTGATTTCGATTCCACATGCGTTTGGCTATGAAATTAACTTGACGCATTTCGCTCTGTAATTGGCGCTTCTGAGCGTACTAATCAGAGGTGTCAGTCTGTGTGTGTGTGTGTGTGTGTATGTGTGTGTGATATAATTTCTGCTTGCTCTATTTAATACAGTTAAACTACTGGTTCTGAATGAATTTGTGTAGTCTGAAATATTAACGTACAGAGTTTTCTGAAAAGAATGCAGTTATTTTAACTGCAAATATTTAAGGACTTTTTTTGGGGGGGGGGTTGACAAAGTTTCGTTTTTAGCTCACCCGTAACTCGGCTCTTGTCATCACAACCGAGCATTTCTGGAGTAATTGTAGTATCTCAAATTTTGTCTTTGAAATTTGCTGGAAATTGGTAATGGATGCCAACGGAAAAGATGTTTGCAGATGATTTTTGGACTTTGTTATTTTTAAAGTGCTTTAGGATTTTTTTTTAAATTGGAATTAACGCTCCAACTTTGGCAGGCTGTGTCCTAAATACCTTCTGTTGAATAAAAGTAGCATACTGATGATATAACACGTGAAACTGGGGGGTTACAAGAGTGAAAGTAAAGGAAAATAACAGTTATTAAAAATTGAGGAGTTCATCGAGAATGATTACAGTTGAAAATGAAAGTCATAATAACGTATTGTTACTTCATCATTGCTGTCACAATATGGAAAAAAATGCTTGCCTTGCAAAGGAAAAGCTCCAAATATATTTGTGCAACGGAAAGCTTATAGGAATGACTGAATCGTGCATAACATTTTTTCAGTGTATATATTAGTTTCAACAACAATATTGAGTTAATTTTGGTCACCAGAGTTGTTTTCCATGGAATGTGCTCAGTGCCTGCATTAACATTAGAGGAAACAATTGTCATTTGATTATTGCTGTCATTGTTTTGACACTCAATGCAGTAAAATGTTTTTTTGATTATTTCGTTTAGAAATTTCTTCACGAATTTGCTATTAAAATTATTAAGATTATCCATTATTTCACTCAAGAGTCCCATGCTTAGATTGTTCGTGTACGTTACACAAATCAAAGATGATATAGCTCCTTATTTACATCACATTTTTTTTTACCAGATCCACCTGCGCACATTCATGCTGCAAAATATAGGGATCGTATAAGGAAATAAAGAATATCAGTTTTTTTGTGGGTCGTAATAAATATCTGTATTATACATCAAATGAAAGAGTTTCCTCTTTCAAGCAAACTGAAACATTAATTACGTATAAATAAAATAAGTCTTCTAACATCTTTGATTCTGTAATAGGATTTCTATAATCGGAGAAACAAACGCCGTTTCCATAGGGTTACATAGTCACCTAGTTATGTATAATTGTTCAGTATTTTTTTTTTTTTTTTTTGACTATTTAGAATGAGTGGTTAAAATTGTCAAATTTGACCATTTCTCTTTTAGAGACTTAGACACTTACTGCAGCCAAAATAGTTCAGATCAGCTTCAAGTCCTAAAGACCAGAATGCATTTCATGACTCTTTCCTTATCTCAAAGAGTTCAAAGCCTGTCACATCACTCTCCAAGACCAACATAGTTCTGGACGGAAGTCTGAATCGATTCTAAGGCGCGTCGAAGGTGATATTTCGTCTCACACACTTATTCTTATATTTCCAGCCAAACTGGATGCTTTAAAGGAGACTGTGCGAAGTCTTTATCAGGAAACAAAGTTAAATAGAAATTCTCTATGTGCAAATCGACACCAGACATGTGAAGCGAACTTCTCCCAAGTCTGTGATGTGAACATTTCATCAAATACGTTGCTACTCCTCACGATTCAAAATGGATGTTTCGTAATCTAAACTCACAAACCAGTGAATCAAGATGGGTCCGGCAACATTTCAGTTGCGATAAGAGGTGTACTCGAGAACAGGTCATCTTATGTGTGTGTGGTAGCATTTTGCGGTTTAAGCCACTATGAGCTGGTTCCAGAACTGTATAACCATCAACTCTAAACCACATCTCTCAACAAACAACTGCGCTGAATTAACGGTATTCCACGACAGTAGTACTACCTGTCACTATTGCAGAGAAACATCGGTGCCTCAACAACGCGTCAGAATGCACCCAGCAAATCTGAAGCTGCTTTACTCAGCATAAGAGCCATCAGATCGATGTTTTCTTATGACTGATGGTTGATTTACTGCACAGCCAGCTTTCGTCAATGTTGTGGAAATCGTCAACACATGTCGAATATTTCTTTCCCTAACTTATCGCAGGGAATAAATTACTCACAAAGAGAGGATCAAGACCATAGAACATAGGAAGACCTTGATTTTACTGAATAACTTTTTCATTTGTAATTTTGGTGTTCGAAATATTAATATTCAGCATGCTTTCTTAGTTTAATTGGTACGAGTAAAAATCATTTAGTTATTTGCTGGTAGGTCGATCCCCGTAAGCCACGGATATCTGTAAGAGCTTTCCTTGAATAAGCTACAACTCCTTAAGTTTATAAGCTTTTTTTTTTTTTTTTGCTGAAAAAATTAAGGTCGCCCTTATTTGAAATTAAAGCACTAAATATACGATTCTATTCATTGAGTTCAATTTTTCACATATTTGGCAACTCATATACTCAAACTGAGCCCCCCCCTATTTTTTTTATGAAATATTTCAACTTGCCGTGAAAGTTTGTCCTCATAAATTGATTAAAAAAACTGCACAACAAAGCCTGTTGTGGAGGTGGCTCAGGTTATAACAAACATGCCAGATGATTTAGAAGAAAATGATTTTTTTTTTTTTTTCAATTCAAGTTGATTAATGAAAGTATGATATATAGAAATACTGTGCTTTATCAGGATTGATACAATAAACTAAATTAAACGTTTGTTTACGCATGCATTTTATTTTAATTAAGCCTGTGGCATGGCAATGTAATTCAGAGAGAGAGAGAGAGTAAAAACATTAAACATAGTAAATAACTTCAATGAAATTAGCACAATTATTTCGCATTGACACGTAGATCATCAGAAGCAATTCAAAGAGACAGATTGCCGTATATTCTGCAAGGCAAGTACAACAGTCGGTTACCTCATAACAGCAAGCCTCGCACGTTAGAAGCATCACATCAAATATATAATAAATCATTTCAGATATTTACATAGGAGGAGACTCTCCCTAACTTTCGGGGAGAGGGGAAATCATTCAGGTTCAAATTAAGGGCGTAACAGGGTTGACTTTCTTTGAAGAAACATCACACTTAAAATTACTCCTATGGAGAATACAATCCTCCATTCACTGTAGTAATATTGTTTGCTAATCCTATTTTCCACAAAAACGGAGCTCTGTTTGTACAAGTATGTCAGATTGCATCCACAAGGAATCTAGTAAATACAAGATAGACGGAGGCGAAGTTTTGTCTTTTGTAGTTGGTAAGATACTAGGAATTTGTTGATAAGGAACTTAGGTATTAGGTGAAACTTAAAGATTCTTCTAATAGTTTTGTATGTCTGTATCTATCTAGTCCATGTTGTGCAAGATCAGATTTCTTAGATTTTCTAATAATGTAAGACTAGTATTATTGCATTCCGCTGAACGTCCAGTTTGCTTGAAGTAAAAAGGGTGACAGTCATATGGAAGTTGGTAGACGCCAGGAAGAGCAAGAAGGGAGCGTTTATCTTTAGAAGACGGAAATCATGATGATAGTTTATTAAACAGAATAAATGTAGTCACAAGATTATACTTGTTAAGAATTCTAGAGATTGTTCCGAGATGACAGAAATGTACCGGACTTTTCGTGGTGTTTCCATGTTATTTGAGCTAAGATTGTAGGAATCAAAATGGCTGCTCTGAAAAGCCATTGCAATTCGTATGTCGTTGATGTTTATTAGTTCTTGCTGTAGTTGTTTCGGTGTAG
This sequence comes from Typopeltis vanoorti, assembly GCF_054136105.1. Lineage (NCBI taxonomy): Eukaryota > Metazoa > Arthropoda > Arachnida > Uropygi > Thelyphonidae > Typopeltis > Typopeltis vanoorti. The sequence goes on along the minus strand of NC_143557.1, from coordinate 31,888,753 downwards.
AGCATATAATGTAAGCACGATGTAATAAAGTTTTAATAATTTAAATCTTCTGAGATAGCAGACTGCTCACCATCCCTCTCAGAATGTAGTGTCCGTAAAAGCATCGAAGCCTTATTCCACCCTCAATCTGAATGACTCCCTCTCACTATCGAAGATATGGGAGAGCCTTATTCTAATCACATATCACTAATGTTGGTTTTAACAATACTGTTTTCTTCGGTTATTCCTTGCCTTGTATAACATCACACGGCTCTCGATGTTTTGAATGCAGTTTTTCGAATTCTACTGTCTCTGATGATGACATCTCTAATTAATTTTCAGGTCGAAATATATGGCATTCGAATAAATATGCTCCTTTCCTTGTATACGTGTTTCTATGTAATTAATAACAGCAAGTGCTGCACGCTAGAAACATATGATATCAAATATATAATAAATCATTTTTTATATTTATATAAAATGAGAATTTCCTAAATTTTGTGTAGAGCGAGAGTCATACCGATTCAGAGTTTGTCGTTTTCATAGACCTTCAGAACTTTCTTTATGAGATTCCATTTTTAAAACTTTCTATGGAAAAGGCGATGCGCCTTTCAAAGGATACTTTTTGTGTTGGGTTCAATATCATGTTGTTTAAGACCAGACTTTGGCATTTAAGGTGTTCAGTGTGGTACTGATAATCGTAATAGTTTTTCTGTCTTTCTTTTTTATTCTCCATTATTGAAAACGAACTTTTCACGGAATCAAATGACTGCAACCTTCGTCCCATTCAACATATATCTCGATACCGAAGGATACCGTAATAGAACGCATGGTTCCAATTCCGTATATTTCTGGCATTTCATATAGGCAGAATCTTGAGGTTTTTACCCGATACCTACATTTTCCAATGAACAAAATGTTCTAATCTCTTACCAGCCAGAAAGACGAATTTTTCCCTTTGACTGTAAACTGGTGTTTACCAAATTCCTTGTGAATGTAATCTGACATACGGAGAGAGACAGGCCGTTCTGTGTGAAACAAAAATCAACAATACATCGAATACATTTAAACTTCTTGTACAAGATGATATTAAAACTCATCACATTATCCTTTGGAACGAGGATTGTTTCAGAGGTAGAAACAGGCAATTGAAAATTGCTTGCTTGCTCCAAAGTGATGTGTTATTAGTTTCGGTAGAAATGTTCCCTAATTTCATTAGTTATTTACCGTCTTTAATTTTCTCTGTTGGCATACATTTTATATGAATTCACGAAAGGTAATCGAAGAATAATAATACCGTGGATTGGATAATAGTTAGGACGAGAGAGACCAGACTGAATTTAAGTGGCTTCAGATCTTTAATTAGCAGATTGGGAGGGGGGGGGGGGAAGGAGCTCACATCCGGGGATGAAATTCATTTACCCAAAGATTTGCAAACATTCTTGTCCAGGCTGCGATCGAACTCACAGCCTGTTGGTCGAAAAGTGAATCCCTTATCCATTCGGCCGCCCAAGCCATCAATTTGAATACATCTCGCATGTAGCAATTATATTAATCTTCGAAATATATGACATTTACTTTTTGCTGTTTTTCAAAAAATAAGTCGTTTTGTAGGTCGTCCTGGAGCCCAGTTATCCTAATCCGTTATGATTGTCAAAGACGGTAATCATCCTTGACGACTAATGCTTCCTATAGATTACGTGTGCAATAAAAGCATGAACACTAATTAAAAAACGCAAATTTGACTTAAAATTGTTTTACTGTTTGCATATATTAATTTATCTTGGTCAGTATTTTAGCAGTTATTTATTATTTGGAGTCAACTATGCCTCAAAAATTATTTGCAAAATAAAATATGTAGGTGACCGAATATGAAGTGTATATATCTGATGAAACGGTCCATGTGTATGCGCAAAAGCCAGGGGATTTCGAAAAGACTTCATTCTTGAGGGAAATGATATTAGAGGAGATTCTGGATTTTTGGAAAGGAAAGGGTTCAGGCTTCCAGAGAAAACAAAATAATATCGGAGATGTGGATTTTTTTAAATAATAAAAAAAAAGTATTGTCTTACAAAGACATAAACTATTTCAAGTCAATACCGAGATACTGGCCATTAAGATAGCATAGAGACTGATACAGATGTTTAAGCTACTAAAGTGTGTTAAACGCTTCTTTTCTAAGTCACCAATTTAAGCATATTAATTCCAAGAATTGTGATCCTTTTAAATGTCATTTTTCTCCAGCACGCACTATTTGAACACGGGAAGTCGACAGTCTGCTAGTAGTAGATATTAATTATTAAGAGATTTCTCTATCAGGACCGGTTGACTATCTTCAGGGTAAACGAACACTCGGTTGCTTCCTTATTTCGCTGCTATAAGAATGCTGTAAGCAATCAACGTGAACGACCTGAAGAAGATAAACACACTGACCGATATAATTATAACGTAATAAATATGGAGAGAGCAAAATCTGTGCCGCATGCAGGCAAGTAAAGAATTGGAAAGAAGGTCAGTGTAATCTGCCCAAAAATCTACTTACAGAATAGTTATTAGCATAAGTTAACTGTTCACTTTGTCAAGAAAAAAAAAAAAATTTAGTTTTGCAAATATGCCTCCTTGGGGATACCAGAAAAAAGGTTGATGTTAATGGTAGGGTGGAATCTTTAAGACATAAAATCTAATACTGACAATGAGCATGTGTGGGAATCCTTGAAGAACAGAACATATGCTTCACTTTGAAGACGTGCCAATGAGGTCATTTTCTTGAAATTGAAAAGAACTGACAAGAGTGAAAAATTAGTCCTACTTAGCGGCAGACACCGTGCAGAATTATTACGTAGAACTGGCACAAAATTAATTTTAGATTATTGGCATTGTGATTGTGCGACTGTTTTTGTATTTACTAAGGTTGTGCTTTTGTCTGTTTTCAAAATTGTTCAAGTGTATGGTGTCCTAGTTGTGAATAAAGCTAATTTCAGTGTCAACCGTTAACATCATATAGTCTGTTTGCTATATAAAAGCCATTATGACTGCGCAAAGGATTAAAAGGAGTGCAACTTAGTTTGTACTGAAGGATGCTATTCATGAATATTTTAAATGCTCTGTGTGCAGCTGTGAATTCCTGTTGGCATTCACCGAGTTCTCTATCTGGTTATTCAAGTGTCCACAGAGACATGTTTAGAGATTTTTTTTTTTTTTTTTTTGTATGTTAGTTGTTCAGAGCAGAGATGCTGTGCTTTAAAATTATCTACTTCATAATCTGTTCCTCTGCAGTTTCTTCTTTATGTAATGGGTGGGAGGTTCGCCCAACTGTTAATCATGTGCGCCCTGCTGGGCTTTAATTTTTATCTTCCGGAATTCAAATGGCACCTCCTTGCTGGGTGCTTCCAGGGCTAGTGGAGCTTGTCTTTATTGCAGACACGAACGTCCCTCCGACTATAAATGCTATTTTTATTCGAATATTTTGGGATTTCGTGCCTTTGAAAACAGAACTAAAATGAAATGAACAATTCATTCTTTACCAGCCAGTGAAAACAACGACTACGCAAAGAAATTCACTAGTATGAAAAACTGTAATAGATGAGCGTAATATAATGCCATGCGATATAAAATCCATTAATTAATAACCAAGCTAGTAGAAGTACATTTGATATAAGTACTGGTAGTAATGAATAAAAAAAACCCCGAAGAAATTAAGATTATAATTAGAAATTAAAATGCGGCTTACCTTAGATGTAGGAAAGAAACAACTTGGTAGCAGGAACACTATACGTCATAATTCCGAGGTCAAGTAAAGAAGAAAGAAGTGAAAGGTTTAATTTTTATTTACTATTTTTAAATTTGCATAAATTCATTTCACTCCACGTATTTTAATTTCTATTACTTCTAACCTTATTCTGGATCAATGAATAGACCATTTGAATGAATGATGTTTCCTAAGAAGAAATAACACAAACATCTTGTTCATTAGAAATGAGTTTTATTGCAAATCAAAAAAAAAATTTCAAGGATGCCATTAAATCAACTGGAACCTTCACATAAATGTCTGAGGTGTGGCTTTATGAGGAACTCTTCATAAAGCACTTTATGCTAAGAGTAGAGAAAGATAGATGAACAAAGAGCTTAATCTTTCTTGCAGATCAGCTGTATCGTTCTTACCACCAACATTAAAATTTTATAATATTGCACCTCTTAAGAAATATTTACGACTTGGAGTTTAAAAGAGACACTGCTGTTGCGATCCTTCTGAAACTTGTTCTCCGAATTTCGAGAATGCTTAAATGCGCATCCCCAATGAGTAAGTCCGAATGCAGGTGCATAACATTTAACACCAAAATTATGATAGTTGGTGCCTAAATCTCCTGCCGGTATTTTTTTAATTTTTTTGTTTAACTGGAAGTTAATTTCTTAATTCAGCTAATTTTTCCACTGAAGAGAATTATATTTCTACTGGTTTTCTTTGATATATTGATCAAGGTAGGGATTTTAATAAGGTGGTCGGTTATGCAATGATCAAGGCCATATAGAACATCAGTGTTTCGCAGGGTATACTCTAAGCGGCTGGTAATTGCAACCGGATTAAAAGTAAACAAACAGTTTAAAATACAGCTACAATGATAAATTAGGGCTTCCGTATGCCGCCTGTTGGTCGTCGTGTGCTCTGAGAAAAAAAAAATTAAGACCAGCCCGTGGAAAAAACCAACTAGGTTTTTTCCACGGGCTGATCTTAGACCTAGAAGTTAAAGGAAAAAAAGATTAAAACAATTTTTTATTGAAAAATCAAGAAAAATAAGGATATTTGTATACGTTTTATAGAACACTTGAAAAAGGATATGGCAAGGTATCATTGAAAACGCTGTTTGAAATATATATGGTGTAATATTTAACTTCATAGCGATATTTAAGAAGTTAAATGAATGAATAGGATGATAGTTTAAGTAAGACAGATTTGTTTTTGAAACAATGATGAAGCCATTCTCTTAAATCAGTTCGGTCAAGTCTTCTAGATTTATTAATCCAAATAAGTGACTGCTTTAATAAATGTGACATGAAAAGCAGCAACAAGATACTAAAACTTTGAAAATACAAGGAAACAAAACGAGAGAGGGGATGCGTATGTATATATGACAAGCGAAATCTTTCTACCAATTTGGGCAGGATTTTTCTGAATAGAAAAAAATTATTTCCTAAACCATGCGGTAATAAAGTATAAGATAATCTGGTAAAACAGGATGCCTGTTGAATAACATTATTTCTAACGAGAGAAATCAGACAACACACCAAGATTGCAATATACGAAAAAAGGTTTCTTGTAAGTTTCAGCATGGGGAATCTAAATTTTGGGTTCGAATTAAAACAGTTAATCAAGTCTGTTGTCCCAAGATATACCAAGCAGTTGATTTCATATATCTGTAGACCACAGATGTGCAAAATTAGAGAAAATTAAGAACAGATGACATTGCTTTGATAGCAATATTAAAAATGAAGATATTAAAAAAAAAGAACTCACCATTACTTCACTCAATATTCAAGGATGCATAAATACAGATAATCTAAGATGACCTCGTTGCTTGAATAGAAAGGGGAACGGTGGAATCAATTATTAGAGAAAGCAAGTATTTGAAGCAAAAAAAGACATGAAAAAGACTTAGCAGATCAAGATATAAATGAATTGATGCAGTTGGTGCTTTAAAAAAAAGCTCAGCTGCAGCACCCGATTTATACTGTATCTGAAAAACTATACGTCTAGAAGGAACTGTTGATAGGAAGCTAGTCAAGAAATACAATAAGGAATCGAGTACATTGGAGGAAATAAATGTTTTAGTATTCTGCCTGGTTACCACCCCCACCCCCTCTCCTTTACTCGTGTTTGCATCATTCCATATCACTATTGTGTCATATTATGTATATATTATGTCACTTTGAATAGACAGGACGAAAGACCATGAAATGTATACGGTTTGTTTAATCCAATTAGCATCCAAGTCTCACTTCAAATCGTAATGTCTGTTTGAGGAAGCGGATGAAGCCTTACGTAACTCAGATAATAGCAACAATATCGATGGTTTAATTTTAAAGAAGTTTGGTGCTCCACTTTATATTTCCGTCAGTCCAAAAGCACGAATTCAGAACATCGCCATGAGGAGTGCAACTGTCGCTTCTGGCGCCAAGCACGTGACTTCACTTGTTAAGAAGTCCATCGCTTCCCGAAGCGCGGTTCTCATTAATATATAAAAATTCAAATAAGGGAAATGAGCAGTTGATAGCGAAAATCAAGCTATAAATGACAAAATTAAACTGATCAGTAATGTGTAAACCATCCAAGTTTAATAGCATGCACAGGCACAGAGAATTCATACTTATTTCGAGTCCGTTTGCCTTTTTATATAGATATCTGATCCACACACGAAAGGCCACATGGCCTATAGCGTATTAGTGCTGCGTGTGGGCAAGTTGAATAGAAGATAGGAGGAATCGGTTCAAAAATTTTGTTTGAACAGCTGAGGGTTGTAATCTTTTGGGGAAGGCAGAGTGGGGGGAGACTATTCCAAAGGACAGAAGTAGATGGAATAAAAGAGGAGGCAGTGAAGTTGGTTCGGTGAGTTTCAAGATGGACTGTAAAAAGGGTGTTGATTGGCAGTGGCTCTTGTTATAATGATTTTTAGAGGAGAGTGGGGGAATAACAGTGGCCAATTCACAGCAGGCACTGTCTATGAAAAAGTATCTGTAGAAGAGGCACAAGCTGGGCGGATTTGGGCTGCGGATAGTTAGCAGCTGTGAAGGTGTGAAATAGTGTCTTGTGCGAAAAAGTACACAAAGTTTTTTGGCGGCTGCAGAAGCTATAGTTGAAATGTGGTTGTTCTAGGAAAGAACTGAGGTGCAGGTCAGTCCAAGAAGAGAAATCTGATCATGTTTGGATATCTCAGTATTACTGATGGTAAGGGAAAGGCATGCAAGTTCTTTCTTGCGAGAAATCACACAGACTTGGTTTTGGTGGCATTGAAGTTTACGAAGTTGTCCTTGCCCCACTGAGATATATCTATATCTATGAGATCTGAGTTCAGGTCGCTGGTAAATCTTGATGATTGTAATACTTGGAAATTACAAGGTTTGTCGAATGAAAAGAATGAATGGAGTGTACTGTCGTCAGCAAAGCTATGGATAGGATTGGACGTCTGAGAGAGCAGGTCATTTATATACAAGAGTGGGTGAAAGAACAGAATCCTCTGGTATTCCTGCATTGGTGGGTAAGAATTAATGTTGTGGGGTTGTTTGATTTGATTTCTGTTTATTTTATGGTTCTTTTGGTTGCATTTTTGATGTTTTTATGTTTTTTTGAGTTTTTTGAACTATGTTTTTGTGGGAAAATTTTTGGGATCAGCAGTGAAATCGCATTTTAAATCAACTAATCGATATCAGTAAAAAATAATCAAATATTTTACTGATATTGCAAATCTACTTATTTAATTTAGCAAACTAAATGCATGTATAAGTGATGATCCTATAAAAAAAGTCTCCAATTATTTTGAATTTTGGAAACGCAGCTCTAGGTAATTTTCAGCATTCGTCTTCTTTGGCGTGTAAATATTTATTTCAATATTATATTTATTTCATTGGGGCTCCACGTAGTCATTTTTCTGGAAAATTTGATGATGATGATAATATAGTTGCAAATGGCTTGTTTTTCATCACATAGTTCTTATAAACGAGAGATAAAACAGTGACGAAATATTACTTTCTTGTCATTAAAACCTGATTTAAATACATATATAGATATACTACTTAACGATGGATTGTTTCGTTCTTTCCAAAGTCAGTCTCCAAGCTGCAGTTGTGAAAGCGGATTTTCCTGATATCTTGGTAGCTGGTTTGATTATTTTTTGATTACAGTATACATACCATACGTTTTCAGGCTAGATTTTGAGTAGATATATTTAGAAATTCCTGCAGACATACTAATGCTACATTAGACAAGTTTTATTTGTCTAATGTAGCATCAGTGAGACATTCTGCGATATTTTCATTATAAATATTAAAATTATATATTTAAATAAAGAAAAGATTTGAAAAATATAATGGGAGCAAAGCCCTTCAGGTATTTGACTTTTTAATTAAAATTTTTTGTTTATTTCGGATATAATTATAACTTGAATCAGACAAGAGCATTGGCAATTTCGAATATTATGCTGGTTTGTAAACCGACTGAAAATGCACTTACTTTTTAACAGCTTTTTTTAAACCTGAACCTTGAGAAAATACAGGTGAAGTTATTTGACCATAGGATAAATAATGTAAGATTTAATGTAATATTTTTCATTAAAAAGATTACATTTATTAATTTTAAAATTTTATTTACTTTATTCAGGTTTAAGTTATATCATCCAACGTGTTTATAATTTATTTTTTTTATAGCAGCACAGTAAACACTGGGTAGCAAATAGCAATAAAAAAAAAAGAATCCCGGGAGGGAAAAAGTTTGCGTCGACAGTATTGAAAAGGCCTCAACTTCTGCGTGCTGTTAGCGAATGGCCTTTCCCTTTCTCCAGAATATTTTAGCTTTCATAATACTTGCATGAGCACTACTGACTTAAATCTTGGTGCATGTTTTGTCTTTTGATATGCTAAATTCGAATTAAGGCATGCGAGCATAGCTATTGATGCACAAAGCGATATTTTGAATTATTTCTACTGCTTAATTATTTTATTTTATTATTTTTTTTATTGGGTAAATAGGAGTAACGAGCGCGGTAGACAAAGCTATTATTTCCAGTAATGTCATTTAGTTCATCAGCTACACGTGACGAAGAAGTTAATTGGCTTAATGGTTTCAGACCACCCTTTGGTCGATGGCAGCGGCTGATTATGAAGTATTAATTTTCAGATTAAGAACCGCTGCTTTTAAACACTACCTACAGAAACACCGAGGCAATGAAAGAAGGAAGAACGAACGCACTTATTGCTGGTTCATAATAAGTTTAATTAACTAAAAAACTGGAACACACTTAGTGAAGTGTTATTTTCTTCTCGGATCAAGAAAATAGACCTAATCACTTCCGTAATTAGCGTACACGGGAACTCTTAAATCTTGTGTTGATTGGAATTGGCATTTGAACCTAGGAAGAAGAGAAATTAGATGTTCTGCAGAGCCTGAATTGCAATTTATTTCTACGATACCAAATTCGCTTTTCAGTAAGTGTTCCTGCATATACATTTATTACCCGTGAGGGTGTATTTTTACTTGACAGTCCCTCCAAGCCATTCATTATTCTGTCTTTTCCTATTTGCATAAATCTCCATCAAATAAGGAAATAAAAAAAGTGCAAAATGACTAAAGCTACGTTAAGTAATCGAGTAAAAATTTGTGTGCGAAGCGGGGAGGGAAGCAGCATCATAAAGGAACTTGAATGACGAGTTATTTGCGTCAAAGAAAATCTTCTCAGGCGAGTAATTTCGCAATTCTAAAAATAGAATCATTAAAAACGAAAACTTTATGTGAAATCCAAAACCTCTTATGTATAATAGAAGATCAACGAAGCCTGACTCACTTTTTTTCTGCAGGTATGTGTTGCAATGTTGATTCTTAAATGCCCATAGGATGACGACGTGGTATACTAATTCAAAACCGAGGTCATTCTCCTGCCTGGCCTAAGGATTCATAAGGTTCTGTTAGCTTGACTTCTCTTTTTTGAGGAAAATAATAACCAACGGTGCTTGGTCTGATTTTATATTTAAATTGTTGATAATTCACCAGAAGGCACTCGCTGCTAGGTAGTTGCCTTTTTCACGCACACACACGTGTGTGTGTGTGTGTAGGTAATTATTGGAAAATCCGGAAATCTTGCTCTTGAGACTAAACATCGTACGTTTGCAAGCCACTTCAGGCCTCCGAGAAGCACGGTGGTGGAGGTCTTGCACCAGACAATGAAAATTATTTACCATCTAAAGACTATCACGAACATAGAATTCGAACCCACATCCTGTTGGAGAGCGGAGACGCTATTGACTAGGACAAGTGGGCTGGCAAAGTTGATTTAACATTAAATTTAATTCCATCTTTGCATGCTTTTTAAGTAGTTAACTTAATGCAGTTTAATTTCTTCAGATGGAGTTTTGATAAAAGTGACCAATCTCGACTTCGTCAACATTCTGGAAGAGTCATCAGTGAAAGAGTTGAGTTAGCTGGTTGAGCAGTTGATAACCAAATGCCACCATTTCTGTGATTGGATTAAGAAACTTCATCTCCTTGATTTTTTTTTTCTTTAATCCGAATTGCTATGTATGGCATTCATTAAAAAAACAACAACATATTAATGGGGGAATTCCAGTCTACAAGTTTGGGGCTATTTGTTTGTGTGTAGTCTTTATGAATGTAGACAATTTCGTCGCCCACCGTAAGACTAACACTGATTTTTTTGGAGTCTTGAAAAGTACCGTGTTTAGCCAGCAGAGTAGTTTCCGGATTATCAATCCTTGGCAAACCAACAGTATAAATATGCTATAGGATTACTTTTCGCAAGTTCAAAATTATCAGGGGGAAAAAATATATGCACAATATTAGTCCTTTAGCTCCCAAGAGGGAAAAAAAAACTTCTCGACTCATACAGTAAGAAGACATTTTTCAAACTTAAGTTATCGAAAATAAAAGCACTGGATAATTGTAATTTAAATTTTCTTGCGTTAATGAAACTCCATTCCTAAAATAATGAATGCCAATTCACAGGAAGTTGCCTCTTCTGCATTTTGCATTCTTTGTGTTTCAAAAAAAAAAAAAAAAAAAAAAAAGAACTTATTTTTAGCTGCTGAAATTTTTTTCTGGGATATTTAACTGTACATTCCACCAGGTGTTGCAAAATGATTATTTCCAAACTTCTGTTAGAGGAAAGCTAAAATTAGTGCAGCAAGTATGGTGTTTGGACTCTGCAACAAGATTTTTAGGTCCTTTAGGGCTTTTTTCTCATTTGGGTCCATCCGATATCCTGTACTCTTCGGTATTGTTGAGTTTCGCAGTATGGTAGTTACACCTCTGCCTGCAATGAAATATTCTCCTGGAAACAAAAACGAGCCGCTTATTCGTAGTAATCTTATCACGAGCGTGAAAACACGAATAACGCAAGAATATTTTTCTTCTTAGTGCGTTGGCTCAGTGAAATATTTAATCCTGAAGTTATTCAGTTGTTTAGAATATTCAAGAAAATACTTTTTTGTATCTAAAGGTAAACTATTTTCTGATTTTTCTCTGTTTGTGAGAGAGACTTCTGTCTGCATCGTTCTTCATATGCCTGCTTAACCTAGGCTTCTTTAAAAAGATCTAAAAAAAATTAAAATGCTTTTTGTGAAGATAGTTTTCTAACCTAGTGTTCTCTTTGGGAACTAAGCGAAGCGTAACAACAACAAAAAGTATCAGTAAAAAAGTATGGCTCTGGTGTGGGAGAATCGCGAACTTTGTGCGTTTGACAAAGGTGAAGTTATTTGTTTTAAGGTAGGGTATCTTATTCTGTAATACAAATGAGCGAACGTACTTCATCATATGCTTTGTTTTTACATAAGAGAGTTTATTTTTTTTACGAACCATGTAAAATGAAAGCTTCTAGTGAATTTAATTATTATCAGACGATTCGCTTATACTTCACACTTGCAAAAGCATACCTCGTTTCTCTTTGTGTAGATTCGAAAATTCAATAGGAAGAACGAGAATTAGGAAACAAGTCACTTGTAACATTAGTAAATGGAGAGGCAGTTGAGAGGGTGAAGAGGCAGTAACTGTAGCTGCTTCTTCACAGTAAAAGTTAAAACAGCGGTCTTGTAAAAAAAAAAAAAAGAAAAAGAAAAAGTAAAGAAATACACAGAAGATGTAAACATTATTCTCTGCACTTGTTATTCTTCTTTAGTAGGGAGACTGATGGTGATTGGATGCTGGGTTGAATGACGTTAGAATCCAGAAGAACGTTGACTGTTTTAATACAAAGAAATAAATTCTCGGATCAGGATCGTGAGATAAATTAATGTTGCTGAGAAGAATTAGAGAAATTTCTAAAATGGGAAGAATCCCCCCCCCAAAAAAAAGAGAGAAAGAGAAATAACCCCAAAACAACTGATATTCTAAATTCAGGACCATCACATGACATTCATAATGTGCAGTAGAAAGCTAGAAGCTGACGCTCTAATTTCTTCCACCTCGCAGTTAGCATCCCTATGTCTGTACGTGGTTTCTTGTTTTGAGAGACAAAAGAATCCCAGTTTCAGGCAGAAAAAAAAAAATTCTCCGCTCCCGTATGAGGCCGGATACCTTTAGAGGTTCCTCGCGTTAGAGACGGGATTCGAACCCACGTTTTTTTCCAACCAAAGGGCTCCGTCGAAACCAACTGAGCTATGGAGGCTCTGAAGACCTACTAGTGAAATATGAGGCAGGAGTTCGAATGTTTTTATTCAGTCAGATAATATTAATAATAATATTATCATATTATTATTATTATCTGAGACCTCCAGGGAGTCGAGGACTCATCGAGGGAGGCTGTAAATTACCCAACCCAGCTATCATACCTTCCCTTAAATTTATTTACACTAGATGCACTCACTACCCCTAAGGGCAAAGTATTCCACTCACTCACTGCTCTCTGAGAGAAAAACCTAGCTCTTACCCCTTTCTTCACTGAGAACAACCTTAACTGCCATGGATGCCCCCATGTTCTCTCCCCACCTTCTGTATAACGAAAATTTTCGTCATTTGAAATGCTATAACGCCCATTCAAAAGTTTATAGACCTCTATCATATCACCCCTCTTTATCCTTTTAACAGAGTCTGTATTTCACATACAATCTGCCCTCATAATCTAAATCCCATAATCCGGATATAATCTTTGTAACTCTTCTTTGCACCCTTTCCACAGCTTCTTTATCCCCTAGGAACCCGGGAGACCAAATCTGAGCACAGTAATCCAAGTGTGGTCTTATCAAAGCCTTATAAAGAGGCAAAATTACTTCCTTATCCTTACATGTCAAGGTTCGCTTCAGCATAGACATTATCCTCTGAGTTGTATTTGCAACTTTTGCTATGTGACCTTTGAACTTTAAATTCTTATCCACCAATACACCAAGATCCCTTGCCTCTTCAGTTTCTTGTAGCATAACTCCGCTAATATAATATGCCGCTGGATCTCTAATCACACCAAAGTGCATAACTTTACACTTACTAACATTAAACTGACAGCCATTTTCGTTTGCCCAGATTTTCAGTCTATTCAAATCATTTTATAATTGCTGAATATCAGTAGAATTCCTGATTGCGTGCATGTAAGTATGTACAGGTGCTAAAAATAAAGGAATACAGATGTAACGGCAATTTGTAGGAAGACATGCAGTAGTCATCAGCAGTCGTCCGACGTACAACAAAATACGATAGATGTGGAATGGTTACTGAATACACTTTAAACTATAAGTTGGGAATACTGTCATTATTTTATCAGAATGCTTATTAAGGAAGATAGAACCTGCTCTTAGAGAAGCCTCTTTAGATAATTTCCCCCAAGTGCTGTTAGGTGCAGATCTGCCGAAAGGAAGACCAACAAGCATAAATATTCCCTTTCTATTTTAAAAACTAACCAAGATTAGACTAGATGATTTTTAACGAGTCTCTTACACACATAAGATGACAAAATCCATCGTCTTGCGTGTCTATCTGTGCGCATACATCTTTGTATGGGTAATTTTACAGAACCTTTCATTTTCGTAATAAATCGCCGAGATTACAGTTTATTAGACTCATATCATACTGTCAGATGTTCATAACAAATAGTGTTGAGCATCTCATCAACGCAACCAACATTACTCCATTGCACGACAGTCTGTTACAAATACGCATTACAGCAATTAATTGCTGGTGTTCCGTTTCGAAGAAGCTCCTTCTTAGACTGACGTCAACTTCAAAAATCCTTCGTGACACATTAGCAATTCTTAACGGACCAAGTGACTTGTGAACCTTTCCCTAACATTGACAATTACATGTTGTTCAAAAGTCACTGAGGTCATTTCTTGCAACAGTGCAAGATCTTTATCACACACTTCTTGGGACATATCTTCTGTATATTTAGAGCAAAAGGAAATCTTCAGAATGATAAACGAGGGTATTTCTTGCGCCAACGGATTGCAACAATTACTTCAAGGTAGAATTCTTGAAGTAAATGCTAGCTTTGTTAATTAATAGTTAGTGAAACTGTTTGGTGGCTAACACGCAATGAATTAGCATTGCCAGTAACGAGGTGCTTCTTGCTGAATCAATTTTGAAATATAACCCGAAATTTCGAAAGCTGTCGTGATGATCCCAATTAGAAGGCTGATTAAATAATAATAACATAGTGGTGAAGAAGTTGAAGACGGAAAAAGAAATCTTTTGGTATGCTTGTGGAAAGACAAGAGTGCCAGAAACGATAAAAATGAAGAAACACGGTGCCAGTTAAATGAATTGAAGATTAATATATACTAAGACTATTCCTTTCTGATCGCTTTGAGATAAAACATTCTCAAATTATGCCAAAGTAACACACGCATGCACAAACAAGGGGTAGGAAGAGATTTAATACTGTTCATTAGTATTTGCATGATTGCATGCAAATTGTACTTTTTATAGGAGATGGTCCAGAGTGAGAGATTATTCCAGAAAGAGTTGAGGGAGGGCGAATGAAGAGCAGTTTTATCCTAGAATCTTAAGTGTAATCAATAACCGATGGTGGATATTGCATTAACAGGTTTCTATGTGTGTTTTCTACAGATATTTCTCGTAGCTTTATTATGAAAAACAGAGGAAAGTTGCTGCTCTGTTTTTCATAATAAAGCTACGAGAAATATCTGTAGAAAACACACATAGCTGAAGGGACTTTGCGATGGGGAGTGGAGTGCGATGAAAGAATGGTCATAATGATCTTAATCGCTCGCTTCGGCACACTCAATTTTAGTCGCCTTTTTACAGATGCATCAGTTATGCGAACATTCTGTTGTTGGACAAATGTATTGCTTGCAGAGTGATTACTTCTGTTTTCCAGAAGTAATCACTTGTAACGAACAGGAAACCTAGTGTGCTGGATGAAAAGGGAGTGATGCGTGTCATATTTATGACAATAATTACTAGATTATTTTTCCTCCAGGAAAGAAATCATTACTAGACAGTTTATTTAATTGAAATTGATGCCATTAGAACTAAATCTGTAAATAAGTATTTATAATAAAAATGCAGTATTAAAACTAATAATCGGGTTTCAGTCTGAACCTTGAATTTGAGTTAATGTGATGGGAAAATGAAGGCAAAGAACTTCGTCGCATCACAAAACATTATGTGGGTTAACCATCCAAGTGCTTCGGAGCTCGAAATATCCGTGAATATAAGTATTCTTTATTATAAGAGAACGCATAAATATCCTCGAGGTGGAGAGCTCGCAATAGGACAGGAAATCTTTGAGATTCACGGCTTCTGAATTGCATGGTTGTAAGCGAAGTCAAGGAAATGGGGAAACTTGTTTGTCGACATTTATTTAGGTCACTGTTCAACTTCCTTTCAACCCACTAACACGGAAGTTGAGGCCAAATACCGCCTATTAAACGACGTTCTTAGGATGCGCTATCGGAACAAGGTTTGGTAGTTCCAGATATGCTAAGTTAAGAAAGTGAAGTCTCGTGCGTCTACTGTAGATCTTGTCCAAAAGGACACGAAGAGCAGTCGACCGCGCTTGTTTCCTCTCATTGTACTCTTTACACACCCGTTATAAAGTTTTAATGTCTCGTTCATTCGACTCCTTACTCGTCCTGTATTTCTACAGCTGTATCCAGTTTGATATATTACCAACTCAGACATGATTTCTTTTTTGACATATTGTCATATCACTGCACAAAGAGAACCCTGAGGTATAATAAAGAATGACACAAAGTGTCAATGCAAATATGTATGCACGAATCACTTTTGCCTTCTGCCGTGTGTGTGTGTGTGTGTGTGCGCGCGCGCATAATGTTTAGCATCTGCGAAACATGCATGCGTATATCAATTTTTATTAAATATTTAGATAGTTTGTCATGTCGTTAATAATGATAAAAAATACCCAAGGAGCGCCGATCCATCTGTGGAAACTGATATATAAGGCAATTCTTCTTCTTCTTCTGCAGCTTCTCCCACTTAAGTGGGGTCACTGTTGATAATGAGTCTCCTCCACACCTTCCTGTCTTGGGCTGTCACCACATCCAAGTTCTTCATCCTCAAGTCCTCTTCTACCAGCTCCCTCCATCTCTTCTTTGGCCGCCCACGCTTCCGCCTTCCTTGCACATCCATCTGCATGACCCTTCTTACCATATATTCGTCCTCCCTCCTCATCACATGACCAAACCATCTCAACCTTGCCTCCTATATTTTCGCTCCTAAGTTCGTAACTTTCACTGTTCCCCTGACATAGTCATTTTTCAGATGATACTTTCTGGTCACACTGCACATCCACCAAAGCATTCTCATCTCTGCTACTTCTATCCTGCTGATGTTATTTTTCCTCAGGGCCACAGTTTCTATAGCATATGTCATAGCTGGCCTCACTACTGTCCTATAAATGTTGCCTTTCAGATTGATCGGCACGCTCTTATCGCATAACACTCCAGCCATCTCCCTCCAGTTCCTCCAATCCGCTTGTATCCTGCATCCCACTTCCTTCTCAGCTCCTCCATCTTCTTCCACTGTTGAACCTAAGTATCTAAAGTCCCTCACCTTCCTGATGGCATTTCCTTCCAGCTCCAGATCTGTCTCCTGGCCGCCGCCGCCCACTGCGCAACACATATACTCTGTCTTACTTCTGCTCAGTCTCATACCTCTCTCTTCCAGTACTTTTCTCCATCTTTCCAGTTTAGTTCCCGTTTCTTCTCTTGAATCTACACACAGCAAGATGTCATCTGCATACAACATTGTCCAAGGCGCATCTTCTCTCACCTCCTCTGTTACTACCTCCATCACAATATTAAACAGAAACGGACTTAATGCTGACCCTTAATGCAAGCCAACTGTTACTTGAAAACTTTCTGTCTGTCCCAAACAGGTCCAAACACCTGTCTTCACATTTCTGTACATTTCCTGCACCAACCTGACATATTTCTCCGGCACCTTCTTCTCCCTCAGACACCTCCAGACTTCTTGCCTTGGCACTCTATCGTATGCTTTCTCCAGATCAATAAATACCAGATGTAGCTCCCTTTGTTTCTCTCGATATTTTTCCATCATCTGTCGTAACCCAAAGATAGCATCTGTTGTTGATCTACCAGGCATGAAGCCAAATTGTTCCTTTGCAATCTCCACCTCCTTCCTCAATCTACGATCAAGAACCTTTTCTAGGATCTGCATTGTGTGGGACATTAACTTTATTCCTCTGTAATTTTTACAGTCTTGTGCATTCCCTTTACCCTTGTAGATGGGGACAAGAGTACTCTCCCTCAATTCCTCGGGTATATTTTCCTGTTGGCAAACTTTCATGAGCAGATCCCACAGCAGGTCAATTCCCTCTTCCCCCAGTGTCTTCCACGCCTCTACTGGAATTCTGTCGGAGCCCACCGATTTTCCATTCCTCATCCTCTTCATGGCCTCCGTCACTTCCACTCTACTGATGTTCTTCACCATCCCCTCAGAAGGCTGCCCATCTCCTCTGTGAGTCCTTGCATTTTCCTCATTCAAAAGTCCCTCAAAGTATATATTTCATCTGTTTCTTATGTCCACATCCCTCCATAATACTCTTCCGTCAGCGTCTTTGATCTGCCTCACATGTAAGATGTCCTTTGCTGCTTTATTTCTACATTTCACTAGTTGATAAATTTTTCTCTGTCCTTCTTTTGTTTCTAATTGATCACACAGATCTTGATATGCCATGGCTTTCGCCTGTGCCACAACTCTCTTGGCTTCTTGCTTTCTCTCTCTGTACATCTCTCTGTCCTCTTCCACTATTGACTCATCCCACTTCTGCTTTGCCTTCCTCTTAGCTGTCACTGCCACTTGTACATTATTATTCCACCACCAACCATCCTTCTGCTCTCTAATATTTCCAGATGTCTCACCAAGCACCTCGATTGCACAGCTCAGGATTACTTTTGAAGTATGTTTCCACCAATCTTGTACACTTTCCACTCCATCCGAAATCCTCTCTAACACCCTCTCCCTAAAACGATTCCTCACACTCTCCTCTTTTAAGCGAAACCACTTAATTGTCTTCATCCCATGGCATCCAGAGGTTCTTATCTTCGATCTTATTTTAAAGTCTGCGCACAGCAGTCGGTGTTGCTGTGCTACTTGATCTGTTGGAATTACTTTACAATTTGTCACAACCTTAAGATGTTTTCTTCTAGTCAAAATGTAGTCAATTTGTGAATTGTTGTTACCACTCCTAAATGTTATCAAATGTTCTTCCCTCTTGTAGAAAAACGAGTTCACAATTGCCAGATCAAACGCTACTGCAAAGTCCACAACCCTCTCTCCTTCCTGGTTCATCATTCCCACTCCGTGGCCATCATGCACCCTTTCACAGTCTCTATTCTGTCTTCCTATGTGTCCGTTGAAGTCTCCTCCGACAATCACCATCTCATTTTCTTCCAACTCCCTCATTTCTTCATCTAACTATTATTGATATATAAGGCAATAATAACAGTAATCCGTGGTACTTGCAGAACTTGAAACCTGTCAGCTATCCTTAGCTTTCAGAACCGTAATTTCAGGATAAGGTGGTTAGTCTTATATATATATCGTGTGTGTGTGTAAATTTAAGTTTTCTCCTGGCCTGGTTGCAGAAGGAAAAAATACGTTTTCGGGGAGAAAAATCTACCATCCCGTATGAGACCGGCTAACTGACCTTCTGTAGGAAAGTCTTTATTCTTTGCGTCGTAGACGGGAGTCGGAACCAGATCTTTTCAACAAAAAGGCATAGTCAAAAAACCAATTGAGCTCCAAAGGCTCTCGATATATAAATGAAATTAGTAAATTCCGGCTTCCGCTGTATAAATAGAAAAAAAAATTTTAAATGGGGATATACCCAATCTACAAATCTTTTTTTAAATCGCATTATCTGCAAAGCGTAAAAGTCAGCACTAAATAAACGGCATCAGTAAGCTATACAAATATATTCCATATATTAATCTCTTATTCTCCGATCCCATCCATTTGATCAGTCTTGAAATAGCTTGAAAAGTTTCATGATTGGACTGTAAAACAGAGCTCCTGAATTCTTATCCAACGTAGTTTCTGACTGTTATTGGTATAAGTTTATACCACTAACATAGTACAATACATTGTAGATGAGACGGACAAAACGCAGTGCTGCCTTCCATAATTATCATAACGTTCGAATGAAGTTAAGTACGAATATTAGTAATGATGACTGAAATATGTGACATTTCTATTGTGCGCAGAAGGCCACAAGAATCGATCCACCACTTCCCGTCATTATATGTACTGTGTTCTGCTGTTCTTAATATACTTTAGCTGCTCAGCTACTAAATAAGGAAGAAAAATAGTTCAATTACCACGATGGGTATAGATTTGCTCATCGGTTGAAAGGAATTGAATTGAAAACCCATCCAGATCCCAAGGAAAATTTAAAAGGCAAACAGCATAGACAATCACATACCGATGTATGGGAGTCTTTCATCCCGTAAACGGTCGCAGAAAGTAATGAATTAGCAGACATTAACACAACTGGCATCTACCCAACAGCATAGAAGCACGCCTGTATTGAGGCCGTTCAAAAAAAGTTATTCAATTATTTACCCACTCTCATCTCGGCCTTCTCTAAAATATTGGAGACGGTGATTAAGTCATCCACATCATCTAGAGGATCACTGGCTAATCTTAGCGACTATTAGTATGGATTCCACTGTTCTATCAACAGCAGATCTGAATGACCAAACGTCTCTGGATATGTGATGAAAGCACATTTCTTTAAAAATTAGTACAGTTACTCTTGACGTATTAAGGGCATTTGTTCAGGTCTGACATGTGAGTGAGGTCAATGAACTGTTGTTCTGTGGTCTTCCTTACATCCTTTATAATTTGGAATGCCAGTTTCTTCCTATCCATCCGTTTATTTTGCACCTTGATTGGTGGCTTCTTCAAAATTTCCTACCGATGTAGAAAAATATGAAAAGATTTGAGGTTCTTTTCTTTCGATCATCATTCTCTCTCTCTTTCCCCTTAAATTGTATGAATATTAATAAATTACACACATACACACATGATCTCACCGATCTGCATTCTTACGTGCACTTCATCTCTCCTGAGAAAGTTGCGGTGATCAAACATCGCACACACGTCGATATCTGAGTCCTTGAAGCCTGACTTTCATAATCATTCTTACATGTAAGAACAACTTAATTAGTTTCAGTGCTGCAGAAACAGTTTTTTTTTGGTATCCTTATTCTCAAAAAATCTCTTTAACCCCATAATTAATAAATTCGTATTTTTTAACAAAATGAAACCTCTCTGTCTCACCTCGCGAGACATTTGACTCGAGTTTTGCTTGGCTCAAACCCATCGCATTCATATCATTCTCAACCTCCAAAAAACTTGGGTGTTTTTTTTCTACTTAAGTCAAGACTTCTCATCAACTTTGGAAAAATTCCAAATCCGCCAAACTTAGAGTATTGTTCTCACATTTGTAGCTAGCGGTCGAAATCATCCCTTAAATTTTTATGTTAGTCAATGTCCCCCCCCCCCTACTTTTTCACACTCACGCCACCCTCTTTCGTACGGATAACTTGCATTTATATCTTTAATTATACTTCCGTTGGCGACATTCCACTGAACTGGCATACACTGTTTTGCCTTTCTGCTAAGCTTATAATATCTGGAGCAGGGCTGCTCAACATCCATCCATCCAGAGTACAACTACGAAGCCACAGAACCTGCTTCTCCTATTTCAGTTTCATTCCATCTGTTGCTGTTCTCTACTAGAATGGCCTTCCTCACTAAGTGTTTCTTAATGGGCAACGCATCTGAACTATTTAAAAAGACAGTCAACAGGTTATTTAACTTCTTAGCATCTTGCGTGCTGAGATGCTGCTGTTACTGAAGTGTGTGGTTTTTGGGATTGATGTTAAAACAAAACAACAAAAATCATACCCATTGGTTATTTTCTCTGTTTTTCACACTTTTATATTTTCAAAAATATTTGCTATAAAGTAAATATAACTTTTAACAGTAACTTCCGACCGAACCGGAAACAGTGCAGTGTAGTTGATGCCGTGGCTTTTTCATAAAAGACCACAGGATGTTTTATTACACAATATTACTTAGCATAACATCTTCAACTTGACTGTGAATGTAAAGCCATTAACTGTGTGAAGGGAGAAGATTTTAGTTATTAAAAAGTAGGATTTTTCGATATGACGAAACGACTTCATGGCTGAGCTCCTTGTCTGGTAATATAATTCGGAGTCGTTCAGTGTTCTTCAGTCCCACACTCATATTCATTGCTCTCACCGAAGTTGCATCTTTGACCTTTCATTGCTCGAATGGTCTTTCGCCACTGGATCTATTTCACCACAACTTTCCTCGATCTGTTCTTTTACTTCTAATTTCATAGCTATATAGCTGAAATGCCGTTCGAATTATTCGCACTGTTGGTCTTGACAAAGGCTCATTTACAAGAGTTTTGGAAGTTTTAGTTTTAAGCGTGAACTAACAAAGAAAAAGAGAAAGGGTTAAAACGTGCAACGATGGAATTATATGAATTTCTAGGATAAGAGACCTTCTAATTTATGGCTGTCTGTATTTGAAGACATTAGGAAAATAGGGATAATGTTGTTTCAAATATAACCTTTCTGAGAACTTAAGTTTCTGAAATTTACTTTTCTAAAATCCAAAGCAACAAGAACGAACTGGTTCGTTGGTCATGTTTTCTTATAAAATGCATAAAATAAGATTTCATTTAAATTATTTCTATCTATCCCAATGGCTTTAACAGGCCTTTAAGGCCCACAACCTTCCAAGCATACTTGGATTTCGTAACCGAAATACGAGGATAGAATGGTCACTCCTATGCCTCAAGGTATTCTTGGCTGTATCCCTGTGTGTTCACGGGGCCGGTTTGCCTGCTTGCGGGATGAAAAACACCAGATAAACTGGCGGAAAAAACCCTACTGCCCGCGCCCAAGACCGGCTAACTTGGCTATGGCTGAGGAAGATCCTCCAGCTCCTCACGTCTCCGACGGGAATCGAACCTAGGACACTCCTTCCCCAGGCATATGGTTGCGAAGCGCAAAGCCACTAGGCTAACCGCGCGGACCGGTTTAATTTAAATTATTTGAATTTTGTAATAAAATGCAAGGTATTTCCATTGTAAAGACCGAATCCTGTTAAGAACGCTAATAATAACGATAAACATTTAAGGTCTTTTCATCTAGGGGGGGGGGGGGTGCTTTGGTTTGTTCTCAAACCGGAGAAACGATTTATGCACAAAACCAGAATTATTTTCAATTTATATAATATACTTATCTCGCGTCCTTAAATGCTTCTATATTACCCCCCCCCCCCATCACGCTCACTGCATCCAGTAGAAGTATAAGGAATGCTATTATTCAAATCGTTTTATGCTTTAAACCCCAGGTTCCCAACCCTTGGGTCGCGACTTCCAATGGGGTCGCAAAGTGTTTTCTGGGGGGGGGGGGGGTTGCCGCGGTTATTTTTATTAGCTGCAATTATTTTTATAGGAAATTTCTCTACGAAGATTTCTAACACTAATTTCAATATGGCTCCACTGCAATATGCTACTAGTGGTTGTAACACTGATTTTTGATAAATGAAGGAAAGTGGCTTGAGGTCCACCGCGACGGATGCTTAAAAAATATCAAAGGTCCGCCGTGTTCATACATATTAAACAATTTATATTTTTTTAATTATTTGCTATGGCGGGCCTTTAATATTTTATCAAATTTCCGCCGCGGCGGACCTTGATTAGTTCCCTAAAAATAAAATATACAAATATAATGCCATCATTCGAATAAAATTCTGTTACGAATAGTAAGTGAAAAAAAATTCAAATACAACCATCGCATTAAATATTAGGTTAATTAACTATTAGGTTAGAATTATATTCTGAAAATCTGTTTTAATGTTTACTTTACACTTATTAAAAATGCTTTTTTATGCAAATGTGGCGGGGGTCGCAGGTTACTTAGCTATTATAAAAGGGGATCGCGACTAGAAAAAGATTGGGAAACAGTGCTTTAAAGTAAAACGACATATAAAGAAATGGATTTTATTTCTTCGAAATTCTAACTCATGTTATTGATTTCTGGTTTTAACTTGTGATCTTTTATATCCCCCAGTTATCAAGTGAGATGTTCCCTATCTTTGATTATTGCCGAGTTTGAAGTTTAAATGCAAATGGATAAAACAGCTCATAAGTGCAAAGTCTCCTTATCCAACTCTATCAATGTTTCTTTTTCAGGAATTTATTTTTTGCTAAGCGTTAAATGTTTTGCCGACCTCGTTTCCGATTTAATTCATACTGAAAACGTCCCAAGACGTAACATACGGACAAATGTGAGAATTATCTATAGAGCAAATTCGCCACCCCGCTTTGTGCTGGAATATTGGCAATAACACAGTTGAATTATGTGGGGCACAAATTATTGACGTGGCAAGGGGTTATCCTCAGCAGCAGAGCTTCCGAAAAGCCTCGAGGGCCCAAGCGTGTATGAAACCGTTACTAATAACTCGAGGTTTATGTGTACACTTCACGATTCGTCCAGTTTAAGTATAATGTTAAGCGCATCTCTCGGTAAATTTATGTTTAAAATTTATTTGGCATCAAATTTCCTGTTTTAGTACCGTAATTCTGTAAAATGATCACTCTGTATTTATGTAGAATGAACACTGGTGTGTAAAATACCTCTTAACTAAAATTTACCACCTGATAATGGACCCAAATGTGCATGAACATCACAACACGATTTTAATTACAAAAAACATCCTATCCTATCATTCGCATCCGTCCCTTAGGACTGGTTGAGTCCCCTCCTATGGGGAGGGGGGGGTATTTTGTAGAAAATAGAGAAACATGTATCATTAGTTAAAGAATGTGCCCGAAATGAATTAGTGCAATTCAGAGTGTGAAGAAATAATTAAACTGGCATTAAATTAAGGAAGCAGTCATATGGGACAAAACGAGCTGTCGTTAGTCGGCTGACACAAATATCAAGAAAATGCTATCGATTATTTGAAATTGAAATAAACATACAGAATTGTGCCTATTAGTTCACGAATATTATTAGATTGCAAAGATTTTAGCGTATTTTTACTTACATCAAATAGCACATTGTTGATGATACAGCTGATGTTGAATAAAGTTTTTTTTTTTAAGCAAAAGTTGATTTAATACATTTAGAAACTTCTGCCAGGATTAGCATTTCTTTGGTTTCTGCTTGTGCGTTCTTGTTCTTTTCGTACTGAATTCATAGAAATTAGAAAGACATCGAACATGCATCACAAGATTTTAAATGCAGTGAACAACATTATTCTGTAAAATAAAAATAAAACACTCAATAGGACTAATTTCTAGAAACAAGAGTTGGTTGCTTTCTCTTTCATTGCGAATTACGAATGCAGTCCATTCTTGATCCACTCTGCAGAATAACCTGAGGTTTTTGAAAGAAAAGAATTCTATTTATTGACGCATTTCACGATATTTGAAGACATAAAGCTGAAAGATTCTCGAAATATCAGAATCATTTAAGGCATTCCTTTTCATCCACCTTCATTAGTCATCAAAAGGTACACTCTTCTTCGAATGCATTTTTACAGCCTGTGTATCACTGTAAAACCTTTGCCGCTGCAATTGCAGAGAAGGTCAGCATGCATCGGCGATACGATTGATGGAGCCTAATAAAAAGGCATTTCAGAATTGAACCAGTTTGAATTTTAGCAGAAAATTGAGATGATTATTTGGATTTATTACTGAAGCCAAAATGTGGAGAGCATTCTCTCTGTCAAGTACATGTGGAGTTTTGTAGAGGGAATTTTTATTCCCTGCCGGTTTAAATTTGTAGAGGGAATTTTGTAGAGAGAGAGAAAAACCTCTACAAGTTTTGTAGAGGGAATTAACAATGAAAACTCGATAGAATAAGTGGCATCTGATATACAGAGAAGTTCTTTTGGTACCGTGAATGTAACTACAATCATCTGTTATTGGCCCGTGTTCTCAAGACAGTTAATGTGTGCTAATATTCAAACTGTGGCCGATATTTTGGTTTCTTATGTGCGCATCTAAAAAAGGCTTGGAAATGAAAAGGCAAACCCCAGTTATACATTTCATCCCTGCTTAGGTCTTAGCTCAATAACTTTGCCCTATTTCTTTCCTGAACTGCTAATTCTCGGTACTGAAAACCTTGTTAACTTTTGGTAAGAATCCTCATCTGTTCCAACTTTCATAATATTCCAGTCTAAAACGCTGTTCTCTCATGAAATACATTGTCTCATATTTCAAAGGTGTTCTAGAAACTTCCTTAACATTAACTTCCCCAGTGTTTTAGATGTGCGCTAAGTAGTTTTGCTGATTATAATCGATTCATTGAATTTGTGTATTTCTGCCGAACGCGTGTTCGCAAATTCAAGATAAAACTTGGTTTTTTATTCCCTAATTCTTTCATCCACAGCTATGACAGCATGAGATCGTTTTAGAATAATAATAATTTAAAGATTTCCCATGAAATATATATAAACAAACTGTCCAATGCTTTTCATTCTTCAGAGGTGGAACTTAGTTTTTTAAGTTTTGGAAATCTGTGCTATTATTGAGTTGAGTTTACCAATGAACCATTTGTAAACTTAGGGAAGCAAAAACATGAGAGACAACTACCGTCATCCCGTGTTTCGGACAATAATACTAATTAGTGGTAAAGTTTTAAAGTATGCCCGGTTAATGGAGTGAATACCATACCTTGCTCTCCAACCAAAAGGTTCTGGCTTCGGATTCCATTCTGGACGAGCTTGTAGGCTCCTTGAGTTGATGAAGTTTGGCTTAAAAAACGAGTTCTATAGACAATTTTTTTCTCAGTTGCAGCGCAAAAATTCAAGCTTTCTGGGAAAATCCCTGTCCCAAAGATGGCCTTACTCGGAATGGATTGAAAAAAGAATAAAAAAAAGCTTCTATTCGGCGAATAGAATCAGACTTAGAACGGTCTTTCTGCCAATCTACTGTTGTGGAAGTTAACGGGGTTAGACCGGCACTTCTTATTTCATTACAATTTTCCCCCGGTATTGTACCAGGGAAAAACAATCTGGAATTAAAAATGGTTTTGCAAGATGAGAGAACTTAATTCTGCATAATGAAGGAATTTAAACACAAACAGACTAAAAAAAACACAGAACAAACAGAGAATAAAAAAACAAACAAACAAACAAAAAAAAACACGCAGACTTCCTTTCTTCACTTATCAGTTACGAAAGAAAGTCTGTGGTTTTTTGTCGTCATCGCATAATATGCATTTTCGATCCTGAGTACAGCAATGGCAGTCTCACTAATCGTGAACATTTTCAGAATGAAATTACGAAATGCATTAATAGGGATCATAGGAATGGAAATGCATAAGTTCCTGATGATTTGCTCTGATTTATAAAATATCAAGGAGTGGCAGAGGTAAGAAAAATGATCACTCGCAGCAATAGCATCCTCGGGGCGAACAGGATATCATTCTTACATTTTACATTTAAGACCCCGTAACCCTTAACATCAGTGAATGCAGATTATCTCAATTGCCATATTATGCTCTACATCCTCAACTCTTTGCGCTGCGTTAATTATCAGAAACATCGGACTTCCCGTTCTTTGTCTCGATGTGGCAGTAGTGAATATGAAAATAAAGGATGTTGGTGCGAAAGAACCAAATGCGCTAATTGTAAAGGAGAACATCCAGCCTACGTTCAACAGTACCAAAGGTGAACGGATTATAAGGGGATTCAGAAGATTAAGACCGAGCAGGACATACGGTATCGTGAGGCGAACTGGGAGTTTACCACCACCAAATCAAGTGAAAAAAATCCTCTTGGGATGGTAAGACAATTATCAAATTATCTAAGGGATAATTAACACTCATGACTTTCCCACCTTCTCACAGTTATATCAACCATGAATAGTATAATTTACTCACAATCTCAATTGAGTAGATCAATTGATCAGAGGAAAAAAAGAACAAATACGGTCTCACCCTTGAAGACAAACCAAAATCATTCTACTACACCAAAACGAGCTAGTTAGAAAAATTATGGATCTTGTATTCCCAAAAGTAAAGAACATACTTTCAGATCCACTAATAGATGGATACCTCTCTGCTTTAGAAGAAAATATCTATTATACGGGCGGAGTAAAATTTTATACCATTTTAGATTTTTTTCTGGGGATGCTCCCCAGCAAAGAGATGGGTGAAGTCAATCTAGAATACAGTAAAAAAATGGAAAAATTCAAGACCTATAATAAGAAATCATTCTCATACTGAAATGAATCCACCAAACATAAATCGCTACACTGGAACTGTCTCTGATTTCGCCAAAATACGGATGAATATCAAGTTTTTCTTACAAAAATATAGCCAGGATGTTTCTATCTGCTAGAAGTGTATTTTAAATCTGAGTGGAAATACCGCTGTATCCACAAGGAAGGGTGGACCTTCCCATGAAGGAATAGCCATCCCTGTAGGGAAGCATAACCCTTTCTGAAAATCCTTATTAATTCTGACAGCCAGTTGCCATTTGCGTTTAAGTAGAATTTCTTATTAGAGTATGCTTCATCTATTTAACCGAGCCTTCAAAGTCTCTAAGTGGGATAAACCCTGTCTCAACCCTTTCTCTAAAAGGAGGGAGTCCGATTAGTTTCTGTGTTAAGTATCATGCTGTTAAAGTTAACTCGATAACAGAACAACTTGTGGATGATTTTGCCGTGTTTTGTTCTTGTAACATGGGTGCTTGTCAACGGGTTCGGATTTTTGGCACAGAAATTACTGTTCGCCTTCATTTTTGCTGCCACTATAGGGTTCATCCTGACCAAGAACTGAGACCAGAACAAATGATAATCTCAGTTACAATTTAATCAAGGTTTTAACTATTCATTAAGTGTAATTAGACACTGACTTAAAATAATGAATCAACAAAAAGCTTCTAATAAGGTATTGTATATTATAAATAAAGTGGCATCGCAGAACTATAGATTTATAGCCTGACCCACTAAAGAGCACCGATCTTTAGTGGATGGGCTAAAGATTAGATAAACGAAATCTAGGTTTAGGGCCAAGCACGGAACTTTTTTTCAAGTCGCCATTTCTTCGTGCCTCCATTAAACAGGGTGGTAGTCTCTCATCATCAGGCAGGGTAGTCTTCTCTCACACGGCGATGAAAAATGATAAAATATAAATTGTGAAATATAAACATAAATTGAAATCGAAGAAAATGCTTTGGTTCATTTGTTCAGGATTAAGTTTGATGCTTTATTGTTAATTAGTGGACACGTTTTACAATTACATCGTCACTATAATGAAACTCATGACTATTTGTATCTATTATCACGAGGGTTAAAGAAAAAGCCCGTTTCCAGTAGAAAATACTGCTATCCTCTTTCTTTTGAGCAATTTAAATGAACGTAGAAAACGTTTCTCGAGAGCCTGATTGATAGGATTTGAGCCAAGGTCTTTCTAAAGGATTCGTGTCACTTTTTTTTAACAACTTCAAGTAATTTAATTCGGAAGTATATAATATTTCTAAGTGCAGTTAAGATTTTTAATTAAGAAACATTCTTACGGTTTCAACAAGTCACCCAAAACATACAAAGAGAAATTAGTAGGCGAGTCGACAATTACTACTCCATTCGTTGACGTCCAAGCAGGTGTGATGCGAGCCGGCTTTAGGGTCAAATCATCCCGGTTTTGAAGCGTGGAGAGTGTGCATTTCGGAATTCCCAATTTATCAGTCCCAATGACCTACATATTTCAACGTAGAGCATCATAAAAACTGGTCCTAGAAAGAACGCCAACAAGGTGGGCCAGCACGTCACATCTTCGTACAGGTAGTTGAACGCCTGACTGCCGAGTCTGTCGAGAGGAAGTCATGTAGGCCTTGTGCTCGTAGTAATCTGGGAAAGTCGAGTTTAGGGGAGGCTAACACACAAGTCGGGTAACTCGGTGCGAACAGAAGAAGCGACTTTCGTTAATTATCCGCCAATGCCTGAAGCTAGCGAATCGTTCGCTCTTCGAGATGTAAGTATCTTGATCTTTACCCTTCTAGTGTGGTTGTTTCACCCCTTCTCTCAAGAGAGTGTTGGCTCGCTCGGTTCCCTGGAAGCCGATGGTCTGCGTTCTACTTAAACCTCCTCTTTAGTAGCATCGTGTTTCGCAAGAATAACAAAAACAACTTATCGCGTGCGTGTATTAGACTCGTAATGGATTTGCTATTATAAACCCTATAGTTGTTAAACATATTTTAACGAAATACTATCTGTCATAATATTTACCTCTCGATTCGTACAATAACCGGCAAAGTATATTCCCATTTAATTATATTCACTTTTATTACTCGCTTAGAATATAACCTTTAGTTAATGGACGTGTGCACACATACAAACAAGCAGCCAAAAATTTATATCTCGCCGATGAGTTTGGACTCTTACAATTTAAACAAATTTAGAACGGGTCAATATAGAGGAGCGACTTGATGTCATATTGCTTTGGATTCATGTGCTCGTTCAAAAAATGATCTTTTGACTGCGTTTTCCAGTGTCATAATTTGAATCTTTTGTTCACTAGAATTGTTTCGAATAACTTATAAAACACCTGACTTCTTTCAATAAACAAGTCTGACTACTTTTAATCTCTAATTTCACTTTTTATGTCAGTCTTACACAAGATTTTTTGTATCACTATCTGAAGGTTACAAAACTTGAAATACGTTGTACTATATGTGAGTTTTAGTAGACCTGATTATAATAGACACCTAAGAAATATTTATACTTATGAAATGTCAGTTCTGAGATATAATCCATTATGGTACGTAAGAATATTGAATAGAACATTTCACGATATGATTTTTTTCAGGATTACCTTTAATAAAAGATATGTTGAGGATTTATATTCCACGTTGTGATTCACGACATTTAGTGAACTGGTAGTGGACGATAGTTAACTACTACGTCGGTTTCATCGTACTACTTTTACGAATGTTTCCAAGTTGGTTCGTCTGACCTGGCAGTAAACGTTAACTTTACTAATATTTTGATATCTTCTGATTACGTTTTTCTCGCAAACAAAATGATTTGTTAATTTCTACCAATTAACTGTTCGCTTTCACACGTAAATGGATTTAGCACCATGTGTAGAAGAAATAACGGCTTGTGTAATTTGATGCTAAACGTAATGTATTCCATTAAAAAATATATAAAAAAAATCAATTGACGGTCTTATAACCTGAAAGTTATAATTTACAACCGTTTTTCTATTTTTTATAAAGTATTTTTATAATATATTTGTAGTTAACTATGATGAACAAGTGGAAACGCCCATTGAGAACGTAAACCTGTTATATGAATTTTCCCCAACATTCATCTCAACACACTTGCAGGTTGATTTAAAAAAATACTCACTACAAAAATCGCACTGCACGTTTTTCCCGAGGTCTTTTTTTATAAACTTTGACCAAGTTCATAGTTCATTTATTGAGTGCGTTTTCTTGAGTATTAAAATTATAAATTCGCTTCGTATATATGTTAGAATGATATTTTTAATACTCAATATAAATTTATTGAGTATTAAAATTATAAATTCGCTATAAAATCTTTAGAAAATATTCTGCTAATTACCTTCCAGAAATAACTGAAAAATGCTTCTTAAAATATACTTATTTGACAGGTCCTAAGGAAATGGAAATATTTGCGACATTTACTTACATTAATGATTTTATTCAAATACTTATGTGAATCCAACAAAAAGGTACCGACCTTAATTAGTACCTTAGTATCAGTACGTACTGTGGGGGAAAACCTTAATTCAGAAGTCTTTTGTAACCTAAACATAGTATTTGTTTCCAAGCCATTTTAGACCTAAAATGGCTTGGAGTGTTCGAACTTGAAGCGGCCTGAATAGTATCTCGCACTTTGAAGTAAATTAATTTCATGTGTATTTTAAAGGTGTATCCTTGTAAACTGTAAACTGATTCTAAGTATTTCTTTCGGTCTGCCATACAGTTTTTTCTTCTGTACACGTCACTGAAACCTTCTGAGAGAGAGAGAGAGAGAGCGACAAATTTATTACCCACTTAAAACTGCCAGCATCAGTTTAAAACTAATATGTTGAAAGAATGAAAGAATGATTGATTCTTATGAAAACAAGCTGATGTTTTCAGACCTAAATTACTGGAGGAAATCTTCCTGAAAACATCATCTCAGGACAGATTTCCTGAGATCACATGATCTCAGGAAATCTTTCACAGATGATAGATCACATGATCGGTAATCGTGAAACTTATCCAGAGATGGTAACTCAGTAGCAAAGCGATAGTTGCTACTTTTAGATTTTGTTACGTTTACAATTGAAGAAAATTTGTTCTCAATATTTCATTTTCAAATATAAATAAATCCACTTACTTTTATTTATTCTCAAAGGAGCTCCCTCTCTTTTTCATCCTCAACTTTTTTTGAGATCAATAAGGTAGGTTTGCATCTCTCTTTATTGCCAAGCACACTCACAGCGTTCTTTTCTAATCCCAAGTACTATTTTGTAGTGTTCATCCGTGTTCTACGGTAGACTTCGCTAAGCTGCAGAAATTTTGCTTGCTTATGCCAAAGATCGCTAAATTTCGAATCGGCAGAAAAACGTTCTTCTAGTCTGGAATCGAACCAATAGCGATCTTCTTCTTCTGTACCCTTAAAATCGCAGAACTTTCTAGAAAGTTTCCATATGGGCCTAAGAGACAGAAGCCATGGCGTCAAATTTAAAGAAACTAAAAATGTAAATATAATCGTTGTAATTCATGACCATAGAATATAGTTTTTTTGTTAAGTAGGGATGCCAAATAACCGTTCTCTCCCCCCCCAAACAAAATCATTAAGATTGATCTTGAATCGTTGCAAGTAATATTTTCGACGCATGGGGCATGTCAGGCGTGTTTAATTTGATTTTCCTTGTCTCATTCGATCTGTACGTAATTGATATACCTCCTCGGGTTAAAGTTCTGCATTTTTTAATGCGTTGGGTTTATTTTACCTGTTTTTCAACTATAAAAATTGGTTGTGTGCAGGGCACATAAGAATGCTTAAGTTGGGTAGGGAAGCGGGCATGAAAATAATTAACATTGTTGTTCCCTACCATGGGAACATAATTATCCTTAATTATCCATTCTAACGTATATACGATGCCTGCATATTTCATTCTAAGTATCTTGCCTAATCTTGAATACGTTTCCGTATATACGTTGGAAAAGATTTTATTTATACCTTAAAGAAAAGTATGTTTTTTTTTTTTTAGGTCAGTAGAGACTGAAGTCATCTTGATGCGATTTTTGCATTAAGTTACAGACGTAACTTAATGCAAAAGTAGTGTTGTGGAATATATATATATATATATATATATATATATATATATATATATATATATATATCGTGTTCTCCAGATTAGTAATTATTACGCTGTTCACTTCTCTTTGATTCGTAAATTGTCACTTTCAAGGTGAGAAAATCTAAAAAAAGGTGCATCATCGGGACGCTTCTCGTTAAGTAGTACCCAATGGAGAGTCTTCTGGAAGAGTAGGCAGCAAGGTGTCTTGTGGAACCGGTAATTCCGAGGTAACGATGTCGGAATGACAAGAAATCCCTGCCGGTTTTTTTTTTTTTTTTTTTTGTTAAGCAATGAGGGCACTAACAGAGTAAATGGGGAACACTCGTATCTAAATCGGGAAATAAAATTATGGTTCGAAAAAAAAAAAAAAGGACATTCCTAGCAGAGTTCACATAACTTCCACCTACACAGCAACGCTTTACCAAAATCTTGAATACAGTGAACCACGTGCTTTAAATGACTTTTATTTATTCTGGGGTTCAATGTTTACAAAGAACGCTGCGATAAACATCTTGTATACTAGAATATGCACTTCCGTTTTCAAAAGAATTTCAGTTATTTAAAATAATTTGCAAACTAAATTATTTAAAGGCTAATTTAATACTTCAGTTAGTGGTTCGTCGAAGTAGGCTGAATTAAATGTTCTCTCTCTCTCTCTCTCTCTCTCTCTCTCTTCAACCCTTTTCCTTTTCGCCATTTCCTTTCTCTCCCTTTTTTTTTTAAGGATTGGGATTTGTGGAATTGTTACATTGCAGATTAGTGTTGCAATTATAAAATTGAATAAAACATCGAAAAGACATTTCATATGAAATATCCGTCCCTTGAGGTGTATGTTGCTATGCTATTCTTAAAGAATGGTACCTATACTTAAGAAAACACACCGTCATTCAAATCTCTCATTAGGAATTCACTGTATCTGAAATTATGATGTCCGCCATTTTTAAAAATTAAACCATAAAATATACATACAGATTTTTGAATCTCCATAATCAGAATAAGTTAGTCGATAACCGGCTTTACATCCTATCTTTAATTATACATATTTTTGGTCGTAAAATGTTAAAAAAAAATATATATGACTTATAAATAAACTGACCATAGATTTTTAATTCGTACGTATGTTCGTACAATATTGCCTACCGGTTTCGCTAGTAACTGACTAGCTTTTTTCAAGGCTTGCACAGTACAAAAAAATTATAAATGCAAAAAAGGTTTAAGAATACAAAAAACGTTAGTACCCGTTAGGTAGCTAAGGTAACACGTTCGCGTGACATGTCTGTATGAATTGTGACTTTCTACTAAGTATCATGAACACGCGTTACATGCAAACGCGTAATATGATTATTCGCGTACTGTAGTTCTCTTGAACTGAGGGAATTAATTAGATTTTTCTAATTAATTCGTTCAGTTTGGCCCCTTGATTTCTGTTTAGGTTGCTGCCTGTAATTTTAAGATCCTATCTTAAGTCAAATTCCTTCCCCTCTCCTCTCAAATTATTTTTTCAACATTTAATATGACACATTTTACTCGGAACGGCCCCGATATAAGCAGCTTATTGCTACAATTTAATAAATATAGTAATCGACTCTCCTTTATGTTGTATCTATAAATCAATATTTTGTTAAGTTTTAAAAGAGGTATACCGTGAGTAGACATATCGATACAAAATTAATAACGGAAAAAACTCGCGTACAAAGATTTAATAGTATAAAGTATAAGCGCCTCCGTAGCGCAATTGGAAGAACAACGGTACATTGCGCCCTTCGATCGGAATAGGCTTAAGTTCGATTCTCGTCGCGACGGGAGGAATCTTTATCTGGACGATTTTCAATCGAAGGTGAGTTAGCCGATCTCCTACGGAGGTAGCAGGGTTTTTTCTCCCGGAAACGCGGGTTTTTCATCCCGTATGCGGACAAATTGTCCCTTCAGAACACACGCAATTTACAGACATAGAATACCAGTTGTGGGCGGTAGATGGCGTTGATGGAGATGATTTGTAGTAGAGGTTCGGTGTAGTGGTTGAGACAGTTGTATCAGTTGAGACAGTAGTAGGTGTCCTCCCGCGAGGAGTCTTTGGACTCCTTGGAGTTGTCAGGAATAATAATAATATAATTTTCGCCTGTGTGTCACAGGCATCTTCAGTACATTAAACTCAAATTAAACAACAACTGATAATTCCAAAAAAGCGCCACCTAAGTAGCTGGTGTAAGATAACTAAAAAGGTCAATAACTTTCCTAAAAATAAAAATAAAATAAAAATCTTTGTATGTGAGTTTTTTCCGTTATTAATTTTATATCAATATTTTGTTAATATATATATTACAAATCAACAAATATTGGCGATTCATTTTTGAGTCAAAATCCATATGCAGTAGACAAGTAGGTTATTTTTAGTCTAAATGCTTTCATCTTCTCATAAAATTTGGTTACAACATGAAATTCACATTCATTCTGAAAACGTTTCCCACAACGACAATGTCGTGTATTATTAATAGGATACGCAAATAAAATAGCAGAACTGTGTCACCCAAATGGTTAAGCATATCTCTACCTTTTAAAAGTATAAAATTTCTCTATCAGCAAGAGAAAATAGCGCACTAAAGAATATTTTTATAAAATCCAAATACCATGTCGTATTATACTGCTAATAAAAAAAAATTAAATACTCGGGATTCCATCCTTTCTCTCACCCAAATGCAAGTTGTTCACTACAACAGTGTTGTTTTCAGATAGACTCAGTTGTGATGCTAGGTACACCGGATAATTGAAGATCTGTGCAATTACGAATCAGGAGAAACTTCTGAGATCGCAATGTCCCTACTGCTGACACTTTTATACTTGTAAAATAAAGCAGTATAAATGCTTAAAGATGAAAAGACCGCTAAGGAACATCGCAATTTTTAAGTTATAAGGTGTGACTGTGTTCAAGACTACGAAACATTTTGAAGAAATAAAAAATTTAGTAATGAAGATCACGGGCGAATCAAAAGAAATCCACCATATCATCCTGCCAGAGAAATAACCCGTTGAAAGAGACCTCCCTTAAAATATCTGCCATTTAGTGTTCAATCAAGAATTTTCTTGACCCCCCCCTCCCCTCTCTTTCTCTACAGTTAGGATATTCCATATTTTAGACAAATTGTAAAGCTCTGTATTGGAACTAAACAGCCTTCAGCAAGCATCCATAGATCCGCATTTAAAGTTGAGATTAAAATTTTCAGAAGTCATATGGATGTTCTTATTTCAACTATAATAATCTGCTAAGCAGGATTTGGTCACTTCTCACTGCGCTGAAGCAGAAAGTTTAGCTAAGCCATAACTGCATGCTGTGCGTTGCTTCCGTATATTGTCGCCATTTTTCATGGTGTAATGATGTGCTGTGTGTTTGCATAGTTATTTGCATAATCAGGACGTTATAAAGAATGGAAGAAAGTAAACATTTTAATAAATATATTTTATTATCCATTTGAATGTTGTTTTTCCAGAAAAAAATTATTCCTGTTCCATCCCGAGTGAAACTTCATAAAGTCGCGTTCTATTCCAAGGCATCATAAAAGTCATAATCACCTTGCCTACTTACTAAGTTAAGATGGATTTCCGGAAATCCGGCTCTTTGTTTTTAAGAGCAGAATTTCCGGATCATTTAACTCTTACTATAACAGGTTTACATTGCATTTGTTCATGGGCAGGAATATTGTAAAGTTGTTTTTACATAAATTTTGTAATCTATTTGTATACGTAGGACATCTCTAACCGTATAGTTGTTTCTGTCTAAAAAGAGAGATTAGGGAAAAAGGACTCCATTTCAGGACTTTATTGTGATAAGCATTTCTAATTGAACAATTACCAATTTTTAATCGAAAAACACGAAAGCTCATAAAAATGGACGGTTTTCAGTATGCCCTCATCTAACCATTATAGGAGAACAGTTATTAATACATCGTGAATTGAACACCGCGGATGTGGAAGAGCAAATATATCAAACTATTGTTACAGTTCTTTTATTTTGAAACACTTTCAAAGAAACTTTCATTGAAGAAATCTTTTCTACTAATTTCGACTGTGTATTCTGCATAGGAGATTTAACTCAATCTCGCTTTTCGAGTTGCAAGCACGTATATTCGTTTCGTACGCTTTGAGATCTTCATACTTCCCAAATGTTTAACCACCTCCTCTCTTTACCTTCTGATTTTAAATAGTTCCCTTTTCAGCTTAAGGATACCACATGGAAACCTTGTTACTACATTTTAGATCTCTGCATTAAAGCATAACTTATATTACCAACTGTGCCAACATAACCGAGTGGACCACCTTGCGTTTCCCGAGTGCCACTTCGCCATTTTTGGGTCAATTTTCTCTCACAATTGGTTATTGGAGTACAAAGCGCAGTAAAAGTGAGAATTGCATAACAGGAGTCCGCGCGGTTAGTCTAGTGGCTTTGCGCTTCGCAACCATTTGCCTGGGGAAGGGGTGTCCTAGGTTCGATTCCCGTCGACGATGCGAGGAGCTTAAGGATCTTTCTCACCCATAGCCAAGTTAGCCGGTTTTGGGCTTGGACAGCAGGGTTTTTTCCGCCAGGTTTTTCATCCCGCAAGCAGGCAAATCGGTCCCGTGAACACTCGCGGATTACAGTCAGGAATACTGACCGAGCCATAGGTCTGATTCGTCAGCTATGCCGGTTCCGAGCCTGGATAAAATATGGGAGAAGGGACTGAGATGGTGCCGTACCTCCCCGTAAAAGGGGACTCACGGCCGAGTATCATCATACGATAATTATTAATTGTAGAAGAGGACTTGTGGTAGCAGTACTTTTTGTTGCTTTCCCACCTTTTATTAGCATTCCTAACATATTCGTTTTTAGAAGTTTCGAGAGATTTCTTGATTTGTTTAAGAAGTGCATCTGTACAGCCTCACGATGTCTAACGAATATCTTGTAAATCGATTCGGGAAGAAAGTATGGATGAATCTATTCATGAAGATATTCGAGTGTCAGGTTTTAAAGGTCTTCAGATCATTAACTAATAATCACCCACTTTTTGCAATGGAGGATTCCTATCTTTGCCATTTGGGCGGTATATTTTCAGTGTATTAACTGCGTGATACCCCCATTTCAGGGTCATTCAAGGATGCAGTAATATACTAGTATTCAGTTATTTGGAGTTCTCACATGAGGAGGCGGAGGGATCCAAGCGCAAATTCCCTTCAGGTTGAGTGTAGATATTGTCTTTAAATTTAAAGAAACGTTCGAAGAGACAGTTTGAAACATAAATAACATTGGGTATTTTTTGAATTCTAAAATTCAAATTGTTTTGAATATAAAAGCCTATGACATTCTTCCTTGAGACTCGAATCATCCATTGATAGATATCATGTTGAAGTGCAGTCTTGTGATATTGTTTGTATGCTATCTGATACTGATATTGGAACTGATATTTGATACTGGGAGATAAAAGCTTAGTCAATATCGCTCGTTGATTTTTTTTTTTAATTAAAAAAAAAAAACGTATATATGTCTGTATAAGATGTTTGCCGAGATACTATAATGCAATGCGCACTGAGATGTTATTTTTTGCTAAAAATAGCATCTCAGTTATTTTTAGCATTTATCTCAGTTACTTGACCATATCACAACGTCTGACAGTTCCACTGAGCTGATCGTTAGAAAGTTTAAATTTTCTACTCAATCTAAAATTTATGCTATAAGCATGTTTACTAGGTGGTAGCAAACGCAGGAAGGTCATGTACAAGAGTTCCTTAAAACACCGAGCTTGTTACATATATATATTTTAACGAAGTGTTTGAAATCTGTGTTGCTTCTCAAACAACCATGTGTAAAACAATGGGTCTGTTCAGTAGCACCTTTAAGGGATAAAATGCGCAGTGCTGCTTTCACTTTTTAATAAAAGTATACACCAAACAGTGCATTACAAATCTAAGCATTTCTCGTTTTAATACATACCCTACACTACTGTTACAAATCGTTGCTCCTACCCCAGGATATTTTAACATATACATTAAAATAAGTTTATATACGTTTTGAAAGAAAAAAAATATTTTGTGGTTGAATTAGTGCTTAAATGAAAAAAAAAATGTTAATATGGTTATACAGAGACATATACAGGACTATACAGAGACAAAAAGGTTAATATCTAAAAATGCGTGTCACCCTTTCACGCTACATCCAGTTTGCAAAACACCAGTTTAACAGATTACAGTTAGACAGACCTTGGTTGAATTGTACTGGTGATGAAGTCCGTTAGATATGTGTGTGTTATAGGGGAAAGGAGGTAATTATAGTGCCATCGGAAAATGAATATAGTTGAAATGAATAAACGAAGAACTTTTTTAATTCGTAATTCAAGATGTGCTGTAAATCTTGAGTTGACACCCGATTTTCGTATTCTTATCATTAAAATACGATCTCGTGTCATGCATTCGCACGAGTTGATTTAATTTTTTACTCAAGCTGTTTGTGATAAATATTCAGGTTATGACGAATTTGAGTTAGCATTTACTGAAAATACCGGATCGTTTTCAGGCCAGTCGTTGAAGGTAAATTTAAAGGAAGAAAAAGGAAAGAACAATACGCAAAATAGAAGAAAAAATAAATAGGTTTTAAGTCTGAGAGTAATTTTTCCTTCCTATCTTTTTTCCATTGGTAGGAATATATTTTATCATAACAAAAATTGAGAATCAACACATACGATTTAAAAAAAAAAAAATCTTCGCTCGATTAGCTGAGTTACTACAAAGGCCTCGAATGTTGCCTAAGCCACAGATGCGAAAAGCCTCTCCTGTACGAGCTAAGCCAATTTATCTCCTCGAGTTTACACTTTTTATTTTATTTAAAATGAAGCATTTTATCTTCCACTGGCGACATTTAGCAGTGTCTGTTCACATTTTATTTTTTTTTTTTAAATAAAATGCTTTCTTTCCATATTCCGTTATCCGTTTCTCTTAGAAAGTTATCTGGTGATTATCTATTCTGCCCTAAGAATGGCTTCTTTCAGTCTGAATTAGAAAACGTCGTTTGTCTACTGCATAATTGGAAAGTAAACCGTTTTAGTCTCCAAGTTGTTGCTGCTTTCCAAGTTCCACGGCGTACAAAGGTCGCATTGTTTCAGAAAACGACATTTGTTCTACCTCGTTTATTTTAATCGGAATTGAAAGGAAATGGGGGTAGCAAAATTTAACTATTGTGACCTTCTGTTTTCAGAAAGCCCTAGTTGTTTTCAAAGTATGAAACAATAATTGCACACCTCACAAGGTTCAAATGCCTTTCATGGGCTTTGAATATTCTAGACATAGCTGTCACATATGCACGAATAAAACACGTTTCCCATTATTGATTTTAAAACTGGATAATTTTATTTCTTCGTATTGCTTTTTAAAATTAAAGAATGTTTTTTTTTTTTTCCGAATTAAAATGGGAAATAACACCTTTATTCTCAAAGCCTCATTTATACGGCATTTTTGATCAGCGTAGCTCTATACGTACGAATGCTTTATGGTCATTAACTTCCGGTAATCTTGCCCTTCCTCTTTCGATAAAATCTTTAAAACTTAAGAAAAATAAACCCAATTGAAAGACTCATTATAAGGGCTCACTGAATTCTCTCTCTCTCCTGGATACTGCTTTAAGAGGCCAAATATTAAATCTTGTTTTCCGACTTGTAATCGGGTTCCTCTCACTTTGGAGAAGTGCACCAAAATTATAAGACGCATTTTTTAAATCTTAATATGCATATCACATGTTGATTAAAAGGCCGTATTCTCTATACTTTTCAATTCATTTCTTTATATAAGTACATTTTTGTAAACATTGAATAATCCATTATTCTGTCTTCCATCGCTTGTACAAAAAAAAAAAAAAAAAGATAGCCAAATACTGATAAAATAATTTTTCTTACTTTATTAACTCAAGGAAACCTTTTGGTTCCACGCTCTGACGGCTTTCTAATGAAGCACTCTCGTTATGTTATGCTAATCAACTGAATTCTGTCCAAGACTGTGCTGGATCTCCTTTTGACTTGATCACACTCTGCAAACGTTATGTCATTGATTCCACTAGATTACGTTGGGCTTGGTGTGATGTTTCTTGGTGTGAATTTACAATGAATTAATTGAAGTTCCTTCAATTAATTCATTGAAGTGCGTTATCGTCTTAGAACACTACAAAAGTTGATACAGCTTAATTAGTTTATAATTTATAAAGTTTATATACATGAAATGAGATGAAATGAAAATAGATGGAGGTGAAAATGCTTGTTTCTGTTAAAGAAACAAACCAGTTGGAGAATACACTAAGTGACACGCATAAAAGATTTCCTCGTGGTCTGAGAGCTGTTTTGGCATAATCCTAAACAACAAACTCAATTCTTCTTAGTACATTATGTTATGCCACTATTCTTTCCCTCTTTAACTCGTCCATCTTTTTGATTTTTGTAGCTTTTGAAAAAAAAAGTCGTTAAAATTAGTTATTAATAAGTTTTAAGAAATCCCAAATTCAACGCACCAAATATATAACTTTGCAGCATATTCATTTAAGATTACTAGCAGAACGCATGCATGAAAGAATGCGTGAGAAAGCTCGAGTTTTATAAATTTGACAAAACAATTAGAACTGATTAATAATTTCATACAGGTTGATGGAAGTTTGGTATTTAGGTTCTGTATAAATTTGTGGAGTCGTTTGTTTTGACTTGGAACAGACAATTTGTAATTGCAAAAAAGTAAAAATCGATGTAATAAATCTTGTGACACACTGGTTGGACTCTTTTTGCAAACGGTTATCCATTGGATAACCCTTTTCGAATACCGTGAATGTGTAGCAGACATCGTGATAGTAGTCATGGAAATTATGAAAATATCAGCAATCGAAATCGATCTGATGATCTTGGGAGAAATATATTATTCAGTTCATTTGAGAAAAATTATAGAGCGAAAAAATGCTTGCACCATTCTTTGTTGAACAGAATAATCATTCACAGTTAAAATTAATAATTCTCCTTCCCCTTTTTTATTGTATGTTAAACATTTAGAGAAGCTGCTTCTAATGTTTCTCTTCAAGAATGGATGATCGTTTTCACTGAAAAATAAATTCCTCCACAAGGTAGTGGAATTTATCGAAATTTATTATTTAGGATCACTTAAAGTTTAAGTCGTTTCACTCATCAGCAGTCGTTTAAAACAACAAACAGCATATGAAGCACTGGGACAGAAAAAAATACAAAGATGGACTCCGGGCTAAACTTGAAGAAATAAAAGCACTATCAGAAACCAAGAAAATTGCATTTAATAAACATTTACAAGATAAAACTAATATAATCAAATATGAAGAATATAAAATAATAAGAAATGAAATAACAATATAAGACTCATAACGCTCCCAATGAATCCCAAAGATCCCAATGAATGGAGAATGAATATTACAATAATAATACTATATAATAATAATAATAATAATATATTTAAAAAAAGGAACAAAATCTGAACCCACAAACTATCGAGACTACCCAAAGAAGAATTAGAACCAAAGAACCAAGACTAAATTATAATGATGAAAGCCAAGGATTCCCCTAGGGAAGATTGTATACTGATGCTATATTTATTATAAAGTAAATGGCAGAAAATGTAACAGAATTTAATAAAACAACATTTATCTGTCTGAACGAATTAGAGAAGACTCGACAGAATCAGATTGCGGATGTCCGGAAAGTACTAGCATTACGAAAGATGTACACAAAAAAAAGGAATGAAAGATATTAGAACAAAAATACACAAAAAACCCATATAAGAAAAGGGGTCACGCAAGGTAATTCTCTAAGTCCAAGTTTATTTAACACACTCATGAACGAAATGATAACAGAAATTAAGAAACAAATAAAAAAAGGAAATTTAAATTCGCTTGGATATGTAGATGATTTAGCATTACTTGTAAAAAAAAAATTATATATATATATATATATATATGAAGATAATCTCGAAAAGCAATTATACATACTTCAACAGATATGCAGCATGTTTAATTATGCAAATATCAACAGAGAAATCAAAAACAGTGGTAATTGCAAAAGAACCAATCAGATGTAAATTAGAACTAAATGGAAAAATACCGGAACAAGTAATGAAATTTAAATATGTAGGAATAACTGAAAATGCGATACATAATGAAGTAAAAGAACAATCTCCGAAGGCTAATAAAATATCAGGATATCTGTGAAAAAACTAAAGAACTAACAATAGAAACAAATATAAGAATCTACATATCAGTAGTCAGACCAATACTGAAGTATGCGTGTGAAACAAGATAGAAATACAACATGTGAAATGAAAACATAAGGTTATATTTTATTAAACTCGTTATCTTAAGACATGTGGTCTCCTGAATACCAGAAGTTGTCTACATAACTGCTAAACCACAGAAACTTACGCATTCAACATCAATTACGACCCATAAAAGCATGGATTAAAAAAAAAAAAAAAAGATAGGAACCCGAAAAGAAACTAGCAAGAGACTGGAAACCGAATGTAAAGGCCAGCTTTCAACATTCGGTTTCCATCGCTTTCTTGGTAGTCCAAGAAAACGATGGACAGGCTGCCTGCATCGAAGTATTGGAGACAAGCTCAAAGCAAGAAGAAGAAATTTCGCTCGGACCATTTCGACGTAAAAAATCAGGCAACACCAAATTATGCCAACACTATACATGGTCGAAAACGGCTCTAAACTGAATGAACTCTAGACTATACAGAAATAAATGCCGTTTTAAAGGTGCATAATTTTTATTATTGTATGGGATCATTACAGTCATTTCTTTACTTTGTTAGCTTATGCTGTAGACATTTTTGCCTCCATAATGTTGATCCAAATGAAACTAAACGGAACGAAGGGAATACATTTTAGCAGAGACTATGATACTAAATTTTATTAAATTGCTTCCAGGGAGACAGGAATTATTTCTTTGTGTAATATCGAAATGCTTTACACATTTTGCGCCTACAAATGGTCCAACTTGAAACGAGAACTGAAATGGATTGAGAAATTTTTTTATGGTTTCCAGATACGAAATTTGTATAAAATCTGTCTCGTCAAAACTAAAGAATATTGACCCACAGATAAAACAAATCGAACTTAGAAAACCCCGACTAAAAATTAACTTTCGGTTTTTTCAATTGTAATTTGTCTAGTACTAACAAGGTTCGAAGGACTAATTTCCAGGATAACAATAGTCATAGCAAGATATGTAATGAAGCGTTTTTGGAAAGCGCTGTGTATCCTTTTTTTTAATGGAATACATATATATATATATATATATTTTAAGAAGAAACATAACCAGTGTTTATCTGTGATTTATTTTTTTATTATCAATTAATTTTAACACTGTGTGCGAGTTGGCTTTTTTTTTTTTTTTTGACGACCCGAGATTTATACTGTTCCCAATCTCGTATTGGGTGTTAGTGTGATTGTTACTTTGACTCCTTACCGTTATTCGGATAGTTTACACCCGATAAATTGACTACCCAGTTGAGTACTGGCTTAAGGAAGAGATATTCCTTTTCAAGTTATTGTCATGATATCGCCGGACAGTAATTCTTGTTAGTTAATTAACACATTATCTCAAATGTTTGAATCTTACCTGAGAACATTATTATGCAAGTCATGGAAAAAGAAAAAACCTCCAGGTAATAACACACCATTTTGGTTCATATCGTTGTAATAGTTTATGTAGTTAACTTTCTTATTTCTGAAGGAATTATTTATTCAAACAATAAGAAGCCTCCATAATGTTAGAGAAAAGTCATAGTGAATAGCTAACGAGATAATCCGTCTTGAATTGCAAATCAGACAACGGAACTTTGAGAGAGCGCTTCCTGCTTTGTTGACCCCTGGTTAGCCTTGACATAAACCGATCCCCCTCTGCGACGCGCATAAATATGACTTCATGATTAATATATGCTTAAATAAATGGTAAATCTCATGTTGGGTGGAAAAAAAAGCAAAATATGCATAACATCTCAAATTTCCCTCGGAATAAAATTTTAGCCATCGGAAATATTCACAGTAAAATTACTGTGAATATTTCAAATACAGTATGGAACAATATCCTATTGACGCACAAGATTTGAAATGGACACATTCAAATATAATTTTATTGCACCTCAGTGATGCTGATGTTATACCCTTGCAAGACTAACTAAATTATATTACTGCTATAACAAATTTGGTATAAAAATTAGAAATAAAAAAATAAAACAACGTTACCAGGAAATTAAAAAACAAAACTAGATTT
The DNA here is from genome assembly GCF_054136105.1 of Typopeltis vanoorti. Taxonomy (NCBI): domain Eukaryota; kingdom Metazoa; phylum Arthropoda; class Arachnida; order Uropygi; family Thelyphonidae; genus Typopeltis; species Typopeltis vanoorti. The sequence goes on along the minus strand of NC_143557.1, from coordinate 31,843,895 downwards.
CCAGTAATGAATCTGCAGCATAATTAAACACCTCCCCTGTGTATAATTTTTAGTGAAGGTAACAAATTAAAAACAGATAACAGAATAAGGAAAATGATAGTTCATATGGAGAAGAGAGAAATGAGCCAAAGCATCAACGAAGCAAAATACAAGTCGGTGTTCAAACTAGTTTTATCGTATAGATATGCGAGTTGCGTCAGAAATAAAAACAGTTGATCAAAGACTTAAAATGGCTGATAGAGTTCTTAGAATAATTAGGGGTAAACTGGTAAAATCATTAAAAAAAATATGAAGATATCAGATACGAACTTGACATTAGCTCATGAACATTCCTAAATATCAGTAATCTAAGGTGGCATAGTCACTTATAAGTAGGTTGACGAAAGTAGAATAGAATAAGAGATGATTCGATCAAAGCTAACAAATAATACCATTCTGGAAAAGAATTGCTGATAGAAAACTTGTGAATATTAATTGTGGTTTCATCAAATATCCTGTGCGTGTCCTTTGTATCCTCGGTGGTACCTGCAAAGAAATAATGATACATATATTCACAAAGATTATCTACACATCACTTTATTACCAGAAGCATCAAAAGATGGATAAATTTTGCATGGATTGATTTAAAGTGATTTTGCGAAAGCAGAGACTAATGAAGAATAATAGAAGAGTATTTTCCCGCCTACTGAAAGTAAATTTATAGCAATAGTAAAGAATTGATTGTCAATCTTAACCCTTTATTTTTGCGAAAATAATTTTCTTTCATGTTTTTACAATCCTTCCTACAAAACATATCGTTGTAATCATCCAGGATGTATTAAGAAACTTAATAGTAAATAATGTATGAGTTTATATACAATATCTGCATGATTAGTCATTAACGTATAGCGATGAAAATATCATCGGTATTTAAATACAATTTAAATACAATTTAAATACAAAGGCTTATTTAAATACAATTTGGTATTTAAATAAGCCTTTTTTTTGGATCATAATCTATTTTTTTCCCCTGACTATTCCATTAAATGCTAGCAATTGTGTTTGACTTGTAAATCTTATTAAATTAACAGATTACGTCCCTTGAAATGCTGTTGAAAGAACGGTATTGGACAATCACCATTAGCAAAGGATTGCATGGTTCAATGAATCCTGTTGTTTCATAATGATGATAAATCAGGAGTGTGCAGACAATCTGAACGTCTTCAACCTGAATAGTTCAAACATGAAACGGAGACTCAGTGATCTCATTGCATCCCTGAAGGATATGTTGTGGTTGAAGCTGTTGAAGGTCGTTTAACACGTCATTTATAATGGAATAATCTGTCCGGCATATAATGATGTCATCCGAAATGAATACATGTCTGCTATTGTTTCTGGCTTTTTAAAAGCTAATCAAATGAGACTTAATCCTATGTTCTTATCTCATTAGATACGTATAGGATATAATTAAGGAAAACGGAGATTAATTCACCTAGTGGTTTGCTAGCACCACTTTGATGACGCAGTCAAAATGCTTCTGAACAGCATCTGAGAGAAACATTGGTTCATTAATATAACAAGCATCAGTACAAGTTAGGAAAGGCCAATTTGTTGATTATCACGTGTCCTGTTATATACTCACTCATAGGTCAGTTCATGCGTCAAAGAATGTGTAGTAGCTGCTTTTTTTATCATTAGATCGAAGGTACTTAAAAAGAATGCGAAAGAGCAATAGCAAATTTGTCAAAATAAATTGAAACTCACGACAAAGTAATTTTTTTCGCAAGTGTTTGACTGAGATCAGTCATCAAATTACATTACTTTAATACCATTTGGTGATTTTGTGAAATTGCATAAGTGATTTTGGTAATTGAAGTAAATTTATCGCATTTGTGAGGAATTTATTGATAATACTTTTCCTCTATTTTCATAAAAAGATTAATTTTTTTTTTTTACTGTTTTGAAGAAGAAGCAAACTAGAAGAGCCAAACGCTGGCACGATATTCTTTCCATGCGGACATGACGATATCACCCTACACGAATCCTTATGATAAGGAATTTGTAAATTGTCTAGTGATTAGTTCCATATTGAACTGCCAAGCGAAATGCTTGGGTTATTGACCAAAATCCACTTGCAAACTGGTCGTGAGTGATCCTTGAACTGGGAGTGAAGCCAGCGGTATCATTTCTGAAACCTTTAATCGCACCCACGGAGTAAAAGGGAAGGGACGCGACATCCCGGAAACATACTGAGTAACCTTAACAGGGAAGTCAAGTCAGTTTCGTTAACCTTAATTATGTTAACATTATAAAGCTTGGTGCTCCTGATAGAGGACACTAGCTTCGTTCATGACCTGTTTTTTTGTGACCATATCTTGTGTTTTGAAGGCGGGTGACCTATACCCTCTGGCCTCGTAGGTACCACTTACTAACATGCTTTTTGTTTCTTGCAGATGCGGTGCGTGGCTGTGTGCTTTGCTTTTTCCCTCCTGGTGACATCACAAGCAGGTAAATAGACCAGTTTTATCTCTAAACTTTTCCTGTGTGTAGTTCTGTTGTAAGGAAAATAATGGACTAACCTAGGCAGGTGTTCCTCTTCATTCACACAAACTTGCAGATTTTCTGGGCCTGAACCTCGGAATGAAATGGTGTTCTGTATTCAAAAACTGTATTCAAAATATGTAAACAAAAACTGTGTTCACGTGAATGCTTTCTGAAAGAGAGAAACAATTTAATAAGATTCCAACTTCTAGAGAAGTTAGACAGTAACATCAGGTGACATTTAGATAATTTGTTTTTTAAGAATCTGAATCAAAATGAGTACGATGGCATTAAAAGAGAGTAACGTGATTTAATGTCACGACAGGCCCAATTAGACGGTATTTACTATAGCTGACGTTACAGGAAGTGACGAATGCAAAGGGTGTTTATTAGGGCAGCAAAATCCTGTTCTCGTTAAGAAGAAGTCTTGTTGAAAATTTTCGATGAGGTCATAAGCATTAACCTTGGACTCTTTTTGCTCGTCTCGTTTTGGAAAAGTTGGATGTGTTTTCTGGAAACGCACTTATTCGTGTGCATTCTGTTAAGTATTCGCGAAATATATTGAGAATATTTCAGCATTTCGTTACATTGAGACTAAAGGGCAGTAGTGGAAAACTCTAGACTCCGTACATAAATAGATCGGAGATAATCCAAATACGGAAGCTAGACGATTTCTTATGTAATTCAATGTTTATTATTATTATTTTGTTAGGGTAAATATCACTATATTATGCACAAATAATATTCTTTATACACGTACAGTTAAGTATGCCAAATATGGTCTGGTTTATTCGTATTTATGAAAATAATATGGTTTGTTCCTAAATCATATTATTTCAAAACGATTTCGTTTACTGGTATTGTTCTAACTTTGAACTATAGGGATTAGTGACTTTTGGATTAGTTTAAATTTCGGGAGGAAAAAAAAACTTAAGCGAAGGCAAACAGCGCTTTATGTGCTAGAGATTTATTAATACTAACCGAGATTTATTAATCGAGAAACTTGTGCAGTGAAGCTGGATCATAACTATTTGTGGTCAGGTTCTGGAGAGGAACCACCGTAACTCAGTATCTACAATTTTTTTCGTTGGAAAGAGAGTTAGGAGGTTTGATATACTCCTACACTTCGTAGAATTTCCTTTCGCAAAGAAAATCGTCCAGAAGAACACGTGTAGTCAGCAGTCTAATATTAATGTATTGACTTCGTAGAATTAGTTGTTTTCGCTGTAATTATAGCCAGATCAAACTAGGCCTATTTGCTAAATAGGAGGAGATAGAAAAAATAGTGCGCATGTACGTTTGACAAAATTGTTACATTGTTAGCGTTTCAGCCTTCTAACACAGCAGGAGATGAAAGGCACGAAAAATACTTGATTTTAGGCATAATTTCAAATTTGTCTTGATGCAGAGTAAGATGTTTCTAGAACATTGATGAGCGATCCACTGACTTTAGAGCAAAAAATGAAACATATTAATGAAAATATTTGATTCAAGAGAGATTTATTTATTTATAATGATTCAAATAAAATTTGATCCTATAAAACACTGAAGGGATAAATTAAAAAACAGTAACATTACAATCTCTTATTTCTATCCAGTATTGTACCAAAGTGATTTCACGTGTCTGAATATACAGTTGAATGAGTTCTTGAGTGATATGGAGTACATACAGATATCCACAAATATGAAGAAGTTCGTTAGCTTCATTAACGGGGGGGGGATATCTACAAACATTTATGATTAAGTCAGAAAGTTTGTTAATTAAAAGATTAGTAAAAAATATTTCACATTAATGATTGCGATTGGATTAATGTAAAACTTTAGCGGCTGCTTTACATCCTGTTTCACTGCTCTAACCGATTTTGGATCTCAGCAGTAGCATTCACCAAGTCAGACTTTCTGAAAACTTGAACAGTTAATAAAATTAGCGAATTGCTAATAGCTTAATAACTCTTGAGTCAAGATGCCTATTGTCATTCTTATATCTTTGGTTGGAAATACCAAATCCGTATAAATCAAAACTCTTTATAAAACGTCATTAAGACTCTTAAAGTTTACAACTTTAAGAGTCTTAATGACGTTTCACGTAAAAATTAGTTAGCCGGCCTCAGCCGTAGGTGGATGATTCGATTCCTACCAGCAGGGCGGGATTTAAGGTTATTGTGATCCTAAGTTATAACATAATCTATACTGAGGCAGAGGCTGCTTGAGGCTCTAAGCTTGTCTACTTTATGTGTAAATCCAGGCTCTGCTTACCAGAAACTCGGGTTTGTCATCCTTCAAGTAAACGGCTCGCCTCATAGCTTTAGTGACTCTGGCCGTTATTTCGAACAACAGCAAACATAATTCTTCTATCCATTAGATTAATAATGCAAATCATAGGAACACACGGAACACTAATTTTTAATGTTTTGATCATTTTTTAGTTGAAAACTAAACGTTATTCAATGAAATACAAATCGAAAATTTATATAATTGTGACTCGTTCAGGGTTTTTGCTTTATTTATTTATTTTTTTTTTATACTGGCCTTTTAACAAAATAAATATAAAATAAAAGCAGCTGCTTGGACATTTACAAATTACTGGGACAAGAAAAGATGCCCTTACTTTTCTAGAACATTTTATCAGATAAACCATAGCTTAGCATTGCCAATGGCTGTTTACTATAACATGTACCGTTCAGAAAAAAACAAATTCGATACGCAAAACTTTTATACACAAGTAATGGGTTTTCCTCTCGGAAAGCTCTTTCTTACCACAAACCAGACAGACAGAAATAAACTCTCATGAAATTAGTTGCCTCTGCATTCCGACCAACTGTTTTCTAGTGGTGCGTGTTACATTTTTTGAACATAATTACCAAAAGGATTAAAAAAAGAATGCCTGCTGGATTCTCAACCAACTATTTCTTCACACGCGATAATTACATCGCAAAACCCTGAATAGCACCGGGGGGTATACACATCACTTCCGTATTTCAGCACTGCGTGCTGTGTTTCAGATGAAGTATTTGGACGCGCTTGTAAAGCTTTTATTTATTTTGAATATTACATAAACAATGAATTAGCGCTTTAAATCAATTTCGATGAACCATTATGAAGAGTTCCTTTGTTCCGTCCATAAACAGTGAAGAACAGCGCTGTACACAAAAATCACATGATTCCCTATCCTGCATGCGTTTCAGTCAGCTCAAAATTTGAAACCCATGGAGGATAGGAAACTCCTGTTTAAAAAAAATGGATAGTTTTTCACATGCATTTCTTACGAATCATTATTTTTTGATAAACATTGTACGTATCTGGTACAGGACGTATCGCCTATTTCATGAAGTGGCAACATTACGCACGACACGCACTCTGGCATGAAACGTCTCTGTCCTTCCATCCATTATCATTAGCATTTTGAATACTCACCGTTTTCCTATTTTTTTTTTTAAAGCTCTTCTCACTTCCGTAAATTGAGAGGAAATTTTCAGTTTATATTAAAAATATATAACTGAGAGAAAGTAAGATAAATTACTATTCCTTATTTCCATTCATGTGGCGTTTCCTTGCATTTCAAATGGCACGCAAGCAATTTTAGATCCTTTCCCGATTAGCGGGTCAATGAAGGTATCCGTAGACATCATTACGTGAATCAAACCGAAACACCAAAGAAACCCCATTTTCTTGGCTAGCACTACTGTGAAATGTTGCTGATATTCTATTACGTGTAACCAGGAAGTATTGCTTACCTTGACGGAACAAATGATCAACCATTATACGAATATTGGGGTAATGTTCTTAAAGGCCTCGGTCGGATTGCTGGTAATAGAATCAGGTGACTAATTTTCTTTTTATTTATTAATTTTTTTTATTGTCATGGGAGCAACTTAAACTTTAACATAAAATGTTCGTGTGGTAATGGCAACTGTATTGATTGATATAAGAGATGCTATTTTGCTACTTTTAGTATTGCATGTTCAATATTCTGAACTCATATTTTTGACAACAATTTATTAGTTTTGAAAACATTTATACATAGTGATTTTCGTTGCTTTTATTTAAAAAAAAGCAAGTGCTCTTCAGATTTAACACGTTGCTTGGCGCCAAACTGCTGAAATGTCGACTTACCCAAGTGGTATCGCCCAAAGGACTCTATTAATCTTTAGAAAATTCTTTCTCTCCCTACCCTCTCGTTTATGCTGCTATATATATATACACACACACACACACACATATATATATATATATATATATATTTTTTTTTTTTTTTGCGAAATTAAATAAATAAATAAACAAAAAAAACTCCAATTATTTATCCGGTTGAATCATTGCTCGCGAGGTGATTATTAATAAATTCGTTCGGAGAGTCGAACGTGTTGGGATCAACAATTTTGCTGAATAGTGTACGCTACAATTTTTATTTAAATAAGTGAACAATTTCATGTGGTAGATCATTCTTCGCCAGGTTGAGTTGTGCAAAGCCATTGTATTGTTAGTTAGTAAAAAGTTAACGAATATAAAAAAGGAAAAATTCTAAGATTTCACATCGTTATCAGATATTTCGGTATTTTTATTTAATTTTGTCACTGATAGTATGCAGGCTGCGAGAAATTCAATAAAGAATATATTTAAAAAGACGGAATAAAGAGCCACTAATGGACGCACGTAACGCTCTTCTGGTCATTAGTCAACCCCTCCTGTTTTGGCTTGGTCCACCAGATCTAGAGGATAATGGGATTCTAGTGAAATAACAAACAATTCCACTGCAAAAATCTCTAGTTCAAGCAAATACCGTCTACACTTATTAGGAGATTGATGACCTTCACTACTAGGGAAACGCCGAGTGATTTGAAGTGGTTGATTTATGTCTGATTTCAAGAACACGGGTTTAATTCCCACCCATTTCTTACATACTGTGTGGTGACTTCAGAACTTATTCCATTGGAGAATAGAGCAGCAAACAGGTTCTGAAGGTCGTGTTTGCTGCTCTATTCTCCAATGGGAGTAAATTTGATGAGATGGCATCAGATATCGCATAATTCTTCTGTCATCTACTCTGAAGGAAGAGTGGTGAGAGATATGTTTGTGGGGAAAGACAGCCTTGGTCATGTTTTCACCTAGTGCACGGGTGAGGAACCCTTGGCACGCGTGCCAAACGTGGCATGCCAACGACTTTTTTCCGGCACACAACCCAGGGGTCATTTTAAAAATAATTAAATAAATAAATACATATCCAACATCTTAACCTAAAGGAACGTCAAGAAATGATGCAAACAGTAACCAAGGTTATTAATTACATTTCTGCACCTGCTTTGAATAAAAGACAATTTCAGAATCTATTGTACTCGTTTGAGGTGGATTCGGTGTACAAAGGACTAATAATTCACAACAATGTTCATTGGCTTAGTCGAGGGCTAGTTCTGAAACGATTTGTTGAATTCCTGGGTGAGATAAGTCTCTTTTTGACTAATCAATAAATGTCCTATAAAGAAATGTATGACATCGTGTGGGTTTGTAAATTGATATTTTTTGCAGATTTTTGCGAACATTTAAATGACTTGAACCTATAGTGCTCTGGTAAGACTCTTGATGTTATGTTTGATGACATAAAGACATTTGAGATGAAAGTAGGAGTTTTTAAGAGGGATGTATACAGTGAGAGATTTAGATATTTTCCAAACCTAAAGGAATACATCAGTGATCTCCAAAAGGGTGACAAAACATACCGCCAATGTCTGCAAAAACTATTTTTAAACGTGATTGTGTTAACTGTTGAGCAGTTCTCTCTAAGGTTTGTTAAATTCAGAGAATTAGAAGAGACTGCAAAATTCATTTTCCAGGCACTATAAAACTGGATGAATTAAACTTGCAAATATTTTCGTGGATAAATATGGATGATTTAGAAGTTCAGTTGATTAATTTTCAAAGTAGATCAATTTGGAGGCAGAAATTTGTTGACCTCAGAGTTGACTTGGAAAATATTGAAAAAAAAAAAGCGAAGCGAATAGAGACGGGAGTAGCAGAGAGAAGTGCGGAAAAAGAGGTACTAAGAACTTGGAATACTACTCCAGAAACTTTTGTATGTTTAGAAACCCTTGTAACAGCATTATTATCTATATTTGCACGTACATATTCTTATGAGGCATTGTTCTCAGTGATGAACTTTGTTAAGTCTCGTAATAGGAGTAGCCTTACAGATGAAACTAGCAGCGCATGCATATCTTTAAAGGTTACAAAATATAAACCTGATATAAATTATCTGTCATCAGTGATGCAGCAGAAGTCTCATTGATGCTAAATAAATAAGATGTCCATTATTTTCCTTTCTCTAGTTTTGATTTCATGTTTTCTGCTAAAAGTGTTAAAGATTAATTTCTGTTTTAATATATTATAATATATTATGTAGGTAAAATAACATTTTATTTTATCTGTAATTTTTATGTATTACTCGTAAGGGATTAAGAATTAATAAAAGAATATCTTTTATTTTATTTTATTGTGCTTTAGAGTCAGGTAAAACGATTGAGATTAAGCACAGTAATATATCGGAAAAACTTGAAAAAACTTGCCCAATTGAATCGTTATAAAAAATAAAAACAAAAAATTCAGAATTATTGTTTACTCTTTTACTGATGTTAAAATTGAGTCTTCAAATTCTGGTTGGCCTAGTGGTTAGCGTATCCGCTCTCCAGCCAAAAGGCTGCGGGTTCAAATCCCGCCGTGGGCATGGATGTTTGTGATTGTCTGAAAATACTAGTGGTGATGATGAGCGTTGGTCTAATTGTAGTTGGTGGATTTGAGTGGTGGAGACGGAGAGTTATGGAGTAGGTGCCCTTCCTCGATGAGTCTTCGGACTCCTTGGAGGTGTCATGTAATAATAAATTGTGTAACTGTATATGACAGCTAGAATTACACTTAAAGGCAAATAATGTTCCCTAAAATTTCTGTTGGCACGTGAGAAAATTTTGGCACGCACACTTTAAAAGGTTGCCCACCCCTGACCTAGTGTCTGAATGCTCGCTGTATGGTAGACATGTAATTTTATCACCGTTTGCCATCGCTTTCTCCAATACTAACCAATGAAAGCAAATCAACCATTGCATTTTAAACCCATTTATAAAAACCTTTCTGAAACACACAAAATTGTAAAATATCGTAAAATATCCAAATAAAAAAACTCTTCACTTTGGAACCAACGCAGCTCATTCAGTGAGTAGGACGATGCCTTTTGGGTGGGAAGACTAGGGTTTGAATCCCCTCCCCAGGAAACGAAAAACAATGAGTCCTTTCAGTTATTCAGTCTCATAGGTACCGGGGTTTTTCATTCAACGAAACAGGCAAACCAGCCAGAAAATTAAATGCAAATAGCAGTGTAATACACTGTCCGCCCTTATTGCTTCAATCGTAATTCAAAATAATCGAAGCTCCCAGCCGGACGCTTCCACTTTACGAACATGGAAGATTTGTATCGCTATGAACACAGTTCTAGACTCGATCTACGATTTTTAACTAAGCTTCAGCGTTAACTCCTGGTAACTACTCTCCAGCTGGACTGTCTGAACTGCACTCTGTGCGATTCTTCCTCTTGCTAGAACAGAATATTGTGTGCGTTCGTGCACTCCGACTTTCCATTCCAGAGAATGCCTAGAGCCCTCTTTTTGATTTTCTCTAGCTCAAGTTTTCCTTCGTGGGAATCATTTTGTCAATAAGAAGAGCAGATAGCTGTCAACTTACACGACACTTAATCTTTTCTTAACAAGTTTTTCCTTCCAAGTTGGGAAGGAGAAGACTATGTTTCCTCACTGAAGTTGCGTTCTTTCAAGGTTCCATTCCAAGGGTAACGAACTCTATTTCTTTTCATGATCAGAACAGTGGTAAATTCTTCTGCTCTACTGATCAAAAGATGCTCTCCGATAAATTCTCCGACTCTTCATAAAAATATCATCGAAATGCTTCAGAGAATTGAAACGAAACAATCAAACAGTGTTTTGTAGGTTCCATTAGACGTGGATTCATTAACATTCATTTACTGCGGGATGTTGCAATCACATTATTGCAGAATTCTTCTCTATTGTAATTTATTTATGTTTTTTTTTGTTTGTTTGTTTGTAAAAGTGGAGATGCAAAGATCTTATTTTGAATATGTTTAGCCTTATTTGTTTAATAGCAACATCTAGATTGTAAGCGAAAGTACTTATATGCCGAAAAATGATTCTTCATTTACATCCTCATCAAAAAAAAAAACAATATATATATATATGTTTTTTTAATTCATGACAGCCCATAAACATGAAACCCAGTACGGATATGATAGTGATAATTGTTTAGGCTGCGATAGCTTGATCTAATATTATGGCCACTTAGAATCTTGGAGATTATAAGATCGTAAGTATAAATTAAAAACCGTTACGCGTTTTAAATATAATAGGTAATAGACGCTACCTAACAAGTTATTGGGAAGTTTCAAAGTACTATTCTTGCTTTAAGGTAGGTAAGAAGGAAAGGAAAACTGGACTTGTTGGTGTGCAAGGTCTTAGCAACCTGTTTGCCAAATAGAATTCGTAATCAATGAGTAATTTTGGGATGAATGAATGACATGGATTTTGTGACTCACAAACGAGTCCCTGTTAAGAATCCGAGTGGGTAGACAACCCACCAATGAGTATGGACAGGAAATAATTTATTTATATTCATCTGTATAATATATCTCTAACCATTGATTAGATAATATAATAATAGACTATTAGCTCGGTAATTCTAGCATATTGCAATAATCTGAAGTCTAGAAGTTTCTGTAAAGTTTCTCTTCTGTAGTTTTAAATGCCCAAATAAGAGCTTTCATAATTCATTCGCTGATGATATCTTTAGTCGTAAAGAACTAGGTTAGAATCTTTTTAAGAACTTTTCATTCGACGGAGTTGGCCGTTCTCATATGAAGGTGGAAAGGTTTTCCTTCCAGAAAATCAGATTTCTTTCTTCTCTCAAATAGGCCAGAGAATGCACGCAATTAAAACAGATTACAAGAGTGAAGAGCGCTCATACGAAGTGGATTAGTTAGTTAGACTATATGGAGATGCTGCTTAATAATAATTTCTAATAATGGATTTCCTACCCCTACTACTCCCTGCATTCCTTATTACAATGACTTGTTATTGGAATATTTCTTATGAGAAGTTCTAAGGGGTATTATGATATTTTCTTATTATAAGTTCACTTCTCACTGAATCTTCCTTGGCGCAAAACATCCAGTTAAGAGATGAAGGACTTATTTTTTTCACATTAACAAACTATTTAGGTAAGGATTTGGATTGTCGACAGTGAGATGCTTCTAAATATGACCCACCATAAGTTCTCTCTGTCTGGAAAGCTTCTGTTCGACATCTCAAATTTTAAAGTAAACTTCGTAGTCTTTAAAGACTACGAAGTTTACTCTTGGACAGCTTGCCTCACATGCACCGCGATTACCAAGGTTACTATAATCGGTCGCACAACTTTGAAATGTTTTCACAAAAAGCAAAACTTGAATTTCCTTAATTGTAGCTGAGGTTGAATGCGGCAAAGCTATAAGACCAGTCTAATTAATTGCGTGTTCTGGAGAAGCAGGCAAATCCAGTTTGCATGTTCTGCAGGATAAAAAGCCTGCATTTCGTATGAGACCAGTTAACTCACTTTCAATTGAAAGAGCCATTATAAAAACCCTTAAGGTTCTTGATGGGATTCGAACCAAGGTCTTCCCAGTGAAAGGAAAGCAAAAGCAATGTTACTAAAATAAGATGCACTGCATTGTGATTATGATAAAAATTACGATTATGATTATATCGCGTTTATATAACTGACCTGATATTATTATATATGTTTAAGCTAACAATACACTTATTTATTCATAAAAAGCAATATTTGTTTATAGTTTGATTTATTCCACTAAGAAGTTCAATTTGCTTGTAATGTGTAACTGACTGTATGCGAATGAGTTTGCGCACTTACTCTCACTGTTATATTTTGCAGGTAGCGTCACAAAGAGAGATGCAGCAGACCTGAAGATCGTTTGCTACTATTCTAATTGGGCAGTTTATCGTCCCGGATTAGCAAAATTCACGCCACAAAACATCAATCCGTACCTCTGTACGCATCTTATTTACGCCTTTGCTGGACTATCGAGTGAATTTGAAATGAAGCCATTTGATCCGTACAATGACATGGAACAAGGTAAGCAGCACTTTTTAAAACTTACGATGTTATGAAAATGAATTTGTATTTTGAATACGTGCATCATATTTTCATATATAATACTCTTTCTGCCGTTGGTAGCGATGTGACGGCGGCGAAAGCATACACATCCATGTATCCGAAAGTATCTGATGAAAAGTCTCCAGTTTGGCGAGTGGTACTAATTTATTGAACTCAAGCGGATAAATTAAATTTATATTTTTTTAATCAATTGAAGACGAACTGCTTTTACATTAGTTGATTAAGAAATGTGAATACCGTACTCTGCTTAGAACAAATAATATTCATTTAAGAAATCGAATTTTCTGACAGTGATGGTGCTGTTAGAAATAAGAGTGGGTCCATTTTCCTCCACAAGTTCTCTCCACAAAGAGAAATGCGTTGCAATTTGGAGGTTATGGAAGAATCGACTAAGGTGCTGTGATCAGTGTATTTATGTCTGTTCACCGTATTCTTTTGGCCGGTTTATCGGTTTGCGAGAAGAAAAATCCACCCACATCCGTATGACACCGGATAACTCACCAAAAGTTAAAAATCCTTTAGGATTCTTCGTCATAGGCGGAATTCAGACATAGGTTAATTAACATATCATCATACGTTGCTATAATACACGAGCGTCTCTTGAAAATGAGATGTAAAATAATAAAACGAGAACAACCTCTTAAACTTCTTCATATCGAACAAGAGACATGTAATAGTATGTAAGGCAGTAAAGAGCAGAAATAAAATATGTAAATAAAGAGCAGAAATTAAAAGAAAATTGTTTTTGGAGGCAAATAAATATGGCTGCTCATTACGAACAATACCCTGCCGAATAACAATTTCCTCCGCAAGAAAGATTTGAAACAAACTACTCACCCTGGTCAAGCCAATCATTATATAAGTCGAGAATTTATATATATATATATATATATATATATATATATATATATATATATATATATATATATATATATATATATATATATATATATATATCTTTTGGTAGCCGATATCTTTCCATCCTAAATACATGCTCTTACCATTTCTCTCTATATTCCTCGATCTTTCCATTTACGTCGTAAATATCTAGCTCTCTTCTGATGTCTTCATTTTTTATATAGTCTAATTTTGTGCATCCTTTAATTGTTCTTAAAAATCTTATTTCTGCATCTTGTATTTTACTTTCATCTTTTTTTTTTTTTGAAATGTTTTTGAACCATATAACAGAGTGGCAGTGGACATTACTTTATAAAGTTTTAGTTGAGTTTCACGTCCTGTTTTTTTTTTTTTTTTTTTTTTCAATATCCTTTTCATTGTTCCACAGATTTTTAAAAATTTTTTCGTCTATATCTTTATTTTTAGATTATGTTATTATACAGCCTAAATTAGACTGTGTCACCTGTTCTAATATTTTATTTTCTACGACTATTTTTATTCTAACATGATCCTGACTTTTAAATGCCATGACTTTTATTTTCTTTTGTGAAATTTTTAAATTGTATTGCTGGTTTATTTTGTTCAGTTCATAAACTGAAGGTCATTTTCGTTGTCTTGTAATGCAATCTGATCACAATACAGCACTGTATTGATTAACTTCATTTTATTGTCGTTTTCCACACACACACACACATGGGCTTCCACATAGGGGGACAAACGGGGCACTTGGTTCCCTCTGGGATGTACTTGTGAAAAAAAAACCCAAAAAAATTAAATAAAAATTTATTCATGTAATTGTTTATCTCCAAGCTTTGCCTTCCTCCCCAGAAAATATTACTTTGTCCCCCCCCCGGATATTTTTCTGCGGACGCCCATGTGTGTGTGTGTGTGTGTGTGTGTATGTATGTATATATATATATATATATATATATAGAAAGTTTTTCACCTTGGGTGTAATATGCTTTAAAGATACCAAGAAATTTTATATACTTGGTTTTAATCCTTTCCCGAAGTAAGCAAAATAAAGTTTCATATTTAAAACAAAAAGGTTTTCAAATAAAGTTTTATTTATATTTAAGTTTTATACGTGAATATATTTAACGCAAAAAACTTTGTTTTGCCTACTTGGGAAAAGGATTAAAACCAAGTATATAAAATTTCTTGGTATTTTTAACATATACTGAATAGTTGAAAACAAACTACATCCCTTTGGTAAACCTTAATTCACTTCAATCTCTTCTGCTAGTTGTATAAAATGTAAGGGTCATCCTTGTTTTTTTATTCTTCGTGAGTGCGTCAACCCGAAAATTAGATGGTGCCAGCAGTAAGTCATAGCGTTCTGTCTTGTCGTGTGCTCTCCTTTTTATTTTCATAGCGTTTAGCTCCAGTTATTGCTATGGCTTTTTCATTATATTCCACAGTTTTTCTCTGTGTATTTTATCAACAGTTTTCTCATGGCCTATAAAGGCTAAATGCGTCTCCAAATTGAGTTTGTCTTTTTTTTTTTTTTTTCGATAATTTGTTTTAACACATAAATATTGTCTATACACATCTTCCATGTCTGAAACTATTTTTGCTCTTCTGAGAGTACATTTTTTTGCATTATTTCTGTCTTTCTTTCAAAATATTAATGTAAATTTTGTAACTTGTATTTAATGAACGTATTCTCTGTTTATTTCCACAATATCCATCTCCTTTCTTTAAATATAGATACAGTGTTACCTTCTGGCCAATCTGTCAAAATTCACCGGACAGATATAATGCACTTTGCATGTTGCATAAAACTCAATATCACTTAGCATGTGATTAAATTTTTAAGATGGCTGAACTCTCCTGTCTCTTAAGAAGTCTATTCTAATTTCTTTGTTTATAGTTAAAAAAAAACAACTAAATATTTAAAAGATATCAAAGGTTACACTATACCACAATTTATGGAGTTCTTATTGACCTTCAAAATGATGTTATAAAAAGTGCCGATATCTTAAAATAAAGGTTTTCCACAAATAAATGCAGTATTTTAAATGTAAATATTTATTAAAAATAAAGTGCTGTAACGAATATTGTAAATGGCAGTTTAGCATGTAAAGTTTTTATATTTGAGGTAAAAAAAAAACTTTAATGCGAACTCGTTTGGTTAGCACACATCCAATCTGTAAGTATGCACTCCTACATTCAGATTAACTACATTCTCTCTGTGTTTAAACTCATGTTTTTATAAAGTCAACCCACAAGAGGTTGTAAACCTGTAGTTCATCAGTGCAGAACCATTGGTGTTGTAAGGTTGAGTAATTCGGAGACATTACACAGAAGAAAAAACAAGGCTGTTTCAAGCCACTATCGGTTTTCAGTGAGGGTTTTGGTGGCAAAAATGAAATCGTCCATCATTTCAAGACCATCACGCCATGTGTACATGGAGATTGGAACCCCCAGTTTATTAGTTGGAAAAATGGAAATGCTACTAATTAATTACCATGGCGAAAGATTGATTATACTGCTCTTCATTACATTCATCAAGAGGGGAGGGGAGGGATTAGCCTGAGAAATTTCGTTAAATTTTCGTTATCGACTAAAATTTTGCATATCATAAAACACTAGATTTTGTTAAGCTTTCGCCATTCTGTACACCGACCGATTACAATGGAATGTGATGGACACTCATATGAACAGAACTGCGAGCTGGCTGAAAAATATGGTTTAGATAACTATGAGCAGTTTGGTTTCTATTTAAAATATCGGCATTCTTCTGTGGGAAGAGCTTTTTTCTTCCTAGCATATAGATAGATAATATCTGCCAGAAAAAAAGGTTATGAGTATACATAAGCGTAAACAATTGCTTTATGAACACTTGTCTTTCTTTTTTTTTTTTTTTTTTTTTCAGGGAATTATAAAAAGTTTGTTGGCTTAAAGACTTACAACTCTCAACTGAAGACACTGATCGCTGTAGGCGGTTGGAACGAAGGATCAAAAAGGTAAATTTAACCGAATCCTTTTTCAGTTTACAAACATTGAAGGTTTAAAGTATTCCATTAAATTAATTTCACAGTGAAGTTTAAAAAATAAAGTAAATAAAAAATGCTCACTTATCATAATTATCCATTCCGGCACACCAGGGTTGAGTCGAGTCTGTTCTTTCCACTATTTCCTATCCGTCTGTGACTTCTTACTAGCCCGATTCTCTATTGTCATATTTCGAGTTGGCTTTTGTATTTTTCAAGCCTCCTTCCACCGTTTTTCTTTTAATTTTCTGTTCGAAATCTCTCCGCAAGTTTATTACTTATTCTCTCACGATCAACCCATTCATCGTATCGACTTATTCAAGGATGTTTCCAAAGATTTCTTTTGCATTTTAATTTTAACTTTTTGTTCTAACAGTGCCTAATTGGCTCAGTGGATAGTTTATTCTTCAACCATAGGTTCGAATCAGACGGTACATGAATGTTTGTTGAACGTCATAAATTGGTAGTGGATACGTTTCATGTTCGGTTTCACCACTACGCTGATTATTAGATGAAGTAGTTTGAAAGGATTCCAAATTTGGTATAGACAATCCTGATTTAGAAAGCAGCGTGCTCGGATTATTTAACTTAGCTTTGACCATCTCATTCTTCTTGTGTCTTCCTGATCGCATCGTTCATCTTGTAGAAAGCTTTCAAAATTTGAATATTTTTGAATGCGATTAGTTTCCTTGCTGTTGTCAGAACCTCGGGTGAGAGATCTTTGCTTATCCTGGGAATTTCTTATCCGTTTCATTGGAACCACCACTTTTCTTAAAATATTTCATAAGTTTTTTTTTCCGTTAGTGTTACTTGTCTGACGACATCCATTATACCCAGATTCATTAATGTTTAAATTGGCTCATATAAATTAGCATAATCGTCTCAGCTGTTTCAGGAAGCTCTCCTCATTGAAATATTCTTCGTTATGTTTTTATTACCGTGATTCTTTTTTTTTTCCAGTTCATTTCGTATCTTTCTGTAAAAGTCTTTTTCACTAAAAAAAAAAAATAAATAAAAGCAACAAAGGCGATCACTAGAAAACACGAAGGCATCTTTCCTTCTCAAAAGATTGCTGTGTTTGCTTATTCCATTTTACCATCAGTACGATTTCATTTCAACAGAATGAAATACATTTTTATCGCCGGAATCATCCATGGTGTCTTTTTCCGTACAGAGTAACATTTATTCTCATTCCGTATGCTATACCAAATGGTGCCAGGAACACTCATAACGCATTTCAGTTTGAAGGCGAATTTAGGTCTGAATACAGAAGGGAGAGAGCAGGATTTTCCTTCCTGCTGCACACTTCGTTTCTCACCACAAAACAAAACTGCCCAGTGGTAGTCTGGATGGTTTTCGATAAGCTTTAACAAATATTATATTTGTTCCTGGTTTCATGGCCTTAGTTGCTTCTGCTATAATTAAAACCATTCGAGTTTAACGCACTCTGATTAACAAGGTTATAATCCATATATTAATCCTAACGAGTGGGTGATTGGCTGAAAGATCAACGCGTTTCTCCACTTCCTATGGAAATAGAAAAGTGAAGTTTTCACCAGGTGCATCTTTTTGTATACAGCCAATGCGGGAAAAAAAATCTGAAAAAATAAAATTTTCAGTTTGAAGAGTCAGATTTTTCTTCTCCCTTTCCCTGTTGCGTAAGGCTTAGAGACTATCGAATAAACGCCTCGTACGCCTTTCTGCGTGTGTCGTAATTTTGAGAAAATTTGAAAAGAAAAAAATTGACATCCCGTTGTCTCAAAGTTCTGTGGAATCTCATATTAGAAGTGCACGCATAAAAAAATAGACCAACAGAGTCCGCATTCCTTACTGAAAGCATGTTTTTTATCGGCTAAACCAAATCAGAAAATTTCGAATTTAAAAACATTACAAAACCGTTGCCCTTTTGCACACATTCTCCCAAACCATTTCAGTTTCTCACCATGTCATGTCTAGTCTTCTGAGTTTGCATATCTTCGTGCAAACTCAGAAGACTTCGTGCTCGTTAAGCTTGGTCGATGGTCGAAAGTAGCAAAGGCGGAGCTCATTATACAGAGCTCATTATATATTAGACAGGAGCTCCGCCTTAAATCGGTCTTAAAACAATTTTGGTAAGCTTCCATGGGCTCCACAAAATTTTGGATTGCACTCCTCAAGTGTCCTATACAGGAAATCGTAAGAAATTCCTGGCTTCATTAAATTTGATAGAGGTGGATTTCTGTCACTACCATCGCCTTCTACTCCATCACGAAGATATTCAATGAGACTGAGGTTGGCACCAGATATATCTTTTTTTGTGAAAAGCCAATGTGGAAAAAAAAAAGAAACGTTAAGAAACGTGTTCCGTGATGGATATGGCAATATTTCCTGTTGTAAATGCCCACCAGATGCAGGGTAGATTTATGAAATACTGAAATAAGACAGGGAGATCAATTCTACTGCTACAAGCGACAATCAATTAATAGAAGCCATGGATAGCACAAGACTACAATGACATTTGCAATGGAACTTGATCAAATAAATGCAGTAATTTCCTATCAGTCGACAAAAGCTTTGTAAATAAGTTTTTTTTTTTTCTTGCAGAATAAATGCGATTCGTTTAGGATTAAAAATTATTTGCAAACTAAGTTGGAAATAATATTAGAGAATATTATTTCCAACAATTCTTAACAGGATAACTGACAATGTTAAGAACATTAAATTTCTCATGCATGCATGACAAGCTATTTCATGGTACGGTATGCTTAGCTAGGGAAGTAACCGACCACACCATTCTGACAGTTGGCCAGGAACCCATTCACCATTTCCTTCTTGCATTGTTGTAGCTGATCATGGTGTTTTGTGTTGTCACTGCCAAATCTAGTTCATATTAAATAAGAGAAAATGCGACATTTCTCCAGTGATCCGAGTTTGATGTTTTTTCCTCTCACCATGACATGCCGGCTTTTTGCTGACCAGGTGGTGCGATGTGCTGTTCTCAGTAGTGTCCTGTTAAGTGTTCCCGGCTTCTGTTGGATTTCATTCCCATCGATTCATTGTTTGTGGTATCAAGAAAACTGCTTCCGGCAACATTGCCCACCTTCACTTAATGCCTGTTTGTAGCCCGATTCGGCATGAGAGAAAAACTGTTGAATGCGACCTTAATTGGGCATTGACTTCCCCAATACTGTTAACTAGCCCATCCCCCTTTCTCTTTTCGAAGTCACTCGATTTCGAGAGATGAAATTAGAAGCCCATCGTCGTCCTCATGCCTGGGTCTGAACGCAGTGATTCTCCGCGGGAAAATCCCTCATACATATACGATTACAGTGCGTACCATCTATTGTTAGTCGAGTTTTTGTTTATTACGTTTAGTATGGGAATATTTTTGCCACACTACTGATTGTTATTTTACTTTATAGTTTACGCTTTTTAATTTTTTAAATTTCTTTGTCTGTCTTCATACATCTATATACGAAAGTTATTTTGAAAGCAATATTCTTTATTCCCTAGGAGGAAAAAAATCGCAAAAAGCTAGGAATATCGGATTCCTCCTCCCCCCCAATTTCGAAGTAATTCTTTTTCAATTATTAGACAATGCAGGCTGCACTGCAGTCTATCCAAACCTTCCAGTTTAATGGACATTTCTGTGATTTCTGTGATAATAATAAACAGCCTATTTTTCTACCCACCGCAGGGTGAATGCCCCTCCCATTGCGGGAGGTTTGGGTCTACTATTCCCATGGTGGCCCAGTCCATATTGGAGAGTGTATCTAATCTATACTTGGGTGAATGAAGGTGAAAGACGATCACAAACATCCATGCCTACGCGGGATTTTTTTTTTTTTTGAACATTTCTGTATTTTGGATTAATCCCAGTCTATTCTTTAGTTTCCACTCGATGAGTTATCTTCGTTCATTTAATTGGACTGTGGCATTCTGTTTCCTTTCTTTATGTCTTCCTCATCTTGAGGGTCACCCATATCAAATGCTTTCCTAAATACTCCTTATCAGTCTTTCATACATGCCCTCCCCATCTAAGATGAGTTTTTTAAGTACCCGACTGTGTTCGTACATACACTGATTTTGGATATCATCTTTCTCCCTCTGTGTGTCAACTATGCTTTCCGTTATGTTTTTGTTTTTCATGGTTTTTTATTCCCCAGAATAGACATTGACTCCAAGAACATATGCAATTTGCATGACAAACTTGTTTTCATAAGTGCAATTAAAGATTCTTTCAAACGTTGATTTAAGTGTACGTTTTATAAGCACAGTAAAATGGCAAATATATTTCTAACCTCCGACAGAATTCATAAATTAGTTGTCAAAGTAAACAATTCATTTAATAGGTCGAAGTTAGCGCAGCTGTTGTTTGAGTACTTACTCAAACTAGCTAAACAGTGAAGAGTACTGGTTCTACCCGGCGGTGCGTACGCTTTGTAGGTAGCGTCCTCTTTTCATTCCTGTTTCGGTCGCACCTACGTTTTTATTTCTGTATTTGCACATACACACAGACTGGTTCCATTTCATTAGAAGCTAGTCGTATATTCTAACAACGTTAGCATGTAAAATGAAAACAAGGTCAGTAGAAGTACCACAAATATATTTAATTTAAGCATGAGTACTTCATCCCCAGGTTCTTAAGGGTACTAGTGAGGTTCACTCGCACCAGAGGATGAATGACATCCATCTTCTGTATTCTGCAAACTACTGCTTACCGTATGATCAATTAACTCTCATAATACATATATAACACCTGGTAAATCATTTACTGAATTTCTTTTCTAAGCCGTGTGTTTTTTATAATATTTTTTATAATCCTAAAACTGGAAGATTTGATTTCTGGAATGTATTTACAGACTTGACCACTAACGGACACATTTACCACTTCGACATCGCCCAATCTAGCTACACGAATTAGGCTTAAATGCTCCATTACGAACCCACCATCTAAAGATGAATCGAAGAATAGCAGTAACACCAATTTATTACTATTGAAAATGTATATTTTAGGCACAAACACATTTAAGTAACACACGAGAAACGATGCCAATAATTTCAAGTAACTACTGGAGATGAAATCATGAAAGGGCAGATAGAGTTGGAATGATGCATAAAAATCTAAGATAACAATCGCCAAAATTAAATTCTACATTAAGTAGAATAATACATTTGAAAGTGAGGAATGGGAGAAATTAGATATGTAATTCACAATAAACCAGAACTAGAACAATTTCAGGAAAATTAACAAAAATAAAATACAAAATAAAAAAAAAGAATATAATAATAATAATAATAATTGGAGATTTAAATGGGATTTTTAAATAATTTAAATTGGAGATTTAATATTGGCAATATTAAATGCGTTCATTATTTCATTATTAAATCTTTGGCATATACCTGGAATGTAACTGTTCCAGATATATGCCAAAGATTTAATAAAGAAATAATGAACGCAGAATAAATCTGTTACAGTTTTGCGCAAATAATGAGTTAGAGTAAATAATACATTCCTTGAACTTCCATTCTGTGTTCAACACTTTGCATAGCATCCATTTAAGGGATGTTATAGGCAGAAACGCTTCTCAGTTATTAATTTTAATAACAAGATATGAAATTAAAATTAATAACTGCTAAAATTAATATTTTAATATGCATTTATAATAACTTAATAAATTAATAATATAATTGTAGTAGGGAAGTATTCAGTAATATGAGTATACTATTTTAGCATCACTACAGATCTCCGCAGTAGTAAAAAGACGTTCAATATAGTAAACCTTTTATAGTGTCATAACATGTTTTCAATTCATTCACATCTTTGGCATTGACCACATCCTCAGGCAATACATTCCTCCACGGCTCTCCATGTAAATATTCGTTTACATGTAAATTTAAATGTAAATAATTCTATCACAATGAATTCAGTATATGTCTCCTGACTCTCTTCCCCAGATTTTATATGATTTTAACCCGTATATTCCATCTTTTTTTTCAAGCGTTTTCTCATCATCCTGAATATCACATACCCAAATCTGCATTCAGCGTGTCAGACTTGGCCTAATCAATGATATTTCGCATTTATGAGTTATCAAAGTTAAGTACAAGATATGTGAAATGCACCGAGTGATTCCTGTTTCTGGCATTCAGTTATTGGTGGCCCTTTTTTGCTTCAGACATCGATATTCAACTTAAGTCTCCTACCTAAGAATATTGATATGCTTGAGAAAGTGTTCAGGAAGCCGACCGGAGTGATGACTTTTGTGAGCGGCTATTCTTATGAGAAAAAAACTATTATAGATTTCCGACGCTAGAGATAAGAAATGCGAAGAAAGTTTATTCAAGTTTATAAACCTTGTTAGGGAAATGAATAATTAGAAGAGTTTCTTTCCCGAGCAGTCCTAGAGGACATAGTTTTCCACCGGTGAAAAAAAGAGCTCTAGGTTAGTCTTGAGAAAAAAAAAATCTTTTAGTAGTAGGAGTAGGTTCCTTTAAAAAATGAAACCATATAAATATTTAGAGGGCATCCGTTTGCATTAGTATAAGCGATACGCAGTTTGTGCTTACTGCAGTTACAATACTTTTATCGCGAATAGTTAGAGGAAGGTGAGTGTCGTGCTCTTAAATCTGATGTCAGTTTTGTATTCTGTTTAATTCCTTACATCCTAATAATATTCCATACTATTTACTATATAATACTGACGATACATTTAAGCACTTTTTTTTTTTTCAGATATTCTCATAATCATTTACTACTTCCATCCTTTATGAAAAGTTCATTCTTCATTTCGGTTCAGTACCCAATAAAACTGGCAAACAACATTAACTAGTTATGTAAAAATGTTTTATTTTCTCTACCTATTTGCTGTTGCAGTAGGTTTTTCGTTAAAAGATGGACGCATTCGGAATATTTTTCTTTGATTTACTAAAATTGACCGCCTAATTCCATTCATGATTTATTTTTCAGCACAATCTCTTGTAAAATTATCTCTCCGAAGGGGATGAATTATTTATTATAATAGATTAGAACATACTACGTCCTGTTCTTACATTTCCACATGTCATATTCTTAATTATTATCTTCGTTAGTAACAATTTCAGATTGTGCGATAGCTTCATCACTTTTATAACTGAACAGTTATATCAATCTGAATCAGACTTATGACAACGAATTTAGCCGTGATTAATGGCTGAGTGAACGGGCTTGGCTTATTATTATTTTTTTTTTCTTTTAAAGCGCTGTTAAGAGTAGAACAATACACGTGACTGACCTACACGTAAAGCCAGTGAGGCCGGTATATGTGTCCGCGACCTTTCGTGAAATAGTGATTTAAAGATTACACTACAAACTTCAACTGATTTCAGGATAACCTACTGAACTGCTTTCAACGGAGAGGGGGGGGTGGCAGGAACGAAAGGAATCTCTGTACAAATGCAGGAAGAAGAGGGGGGGGGGAATGTTCAGACAAATCATTCAGTCGGAAAGGGCTCATGTTACGTAAATCGAAGCATAAAGAACTCAAGATTTCATTGAAAACAACAACGAGTGACTGGGATAATTAATGATCATCTTGTCTACAAAATTTTGTTGTTCCTCAAAATATGCAGTAGTCCGTTAATATCCTCGTGCACTTATTGCCACATGTCTACATTTTTTTACAAGTTTTGTCTTTCATTTGTTATGCGTGATATGGATCTCTCTCGACTTCCATGTTTTCTTTAACTTCTGTAGTTGGAGATTGAATGATGAGAGAGCATTCTTCTGTATATTTTTTCATTCTTTCAAACACATGCTTAATCAGACTGTCTAGTTTATGATACTGCGATGTATGGTTAATTTTTAAAATTGGTTTGTAATTTTGTTTAGCTATTATCAGATGCATCTGAAATAGATACCCACTGAACAAACCTTATAAGTGTTCGGAACACTTATAAGGTTCCCCTCTAAGGGAACACTCATAAGGTTTCCTTCTGTGAAGGTGTCGCTAATTGATATTAACTGGTTGTTTTACATCTGTTGATTATTGAGTTGATTACATGGTGTATTTTAGAATAGTTCAGTATTTGAAGTTTCATTTCCCCACAGGTTCTCTAAATTAGTAGAATCTTATACTAATCGGCAGAGGTTTGTTCGGAGTGCGGTGAGATTTTTACGAGAACATGGATTTGATGGTCTCGACCTCGATTGGGAGTACCCTGGGTTCCGAGATGGTGGCACCACCGATGATAAACTGGGATATGCACAGCTCGTGAGGGTATGTATTTTACTTAATATATCAAATTGACTATTTTCAGATTATTCGATTCAATTTTTTCTTCTATTATATACGAGGTTAATTAAGATTTTTAATTGAGTAATAATTGGGTGAAAGGTTCAATAACTGATAATTTTAATAATTAATATTTTATAACATTTAAGGTTTTCCTTGAAAATTACCGTACTCTGAAGTTTTGTTCAGAAGAGTGGTCCAACGATCGTTTTTTTAATTTTTTATTTTAAACCAATTAACTATTCCTAACTAATTGAACGTTTAGCCAAATTTACAGAATTCTCATTTCCTACCAATGTTTCTATTAGTTGATGAGCCTGGCTGTGCCTAGGCAGCTGTCTGTCTTGTTAAAAAAAAAAAAAAAAAAAAACCTCAACTTTAAATAAATTTTCGTTATTTATGATATTTTGAAGGCAATATTTCTTAAATGGCAACATTATATAATAAGCAATGTTATTTTACGATGCGCAATTAACTTGTAAATGTGAAACCATTTTGCATATTCAAGCCTGAAACAACAAATCATGTTTATTTAGACTTGAAGGAAGGGTTCAGGTTTATCCACTTAGTTCACTCATGAGCGTAACACTTTAGTATTGATTGACGTTTACAAACTACTGTCACTAAATTTTAATCGTAAAATTTAATGACGGAAATAACCTCGAAATTAAGTAAACAGGAGAAAGAAAAAAAAATATAGAACGATTCTAGGTTCTCAAGATATTTTGGTACTCAAGACTCTTAAAGACCATCCTATTACTGATCACTTAAGGTGTGCTATCTACTTATTCACTTTAAACCGGGTGATCGTAGTGCGAAGGTCTTCAGATAAATAAGGTTAAACCTCGAGGCTATAAATGTTTGATATTTTGTAAAGATATAAATTCAGAGAACTTGAGTAATATCAAGTGTTTTTTAATCACGAAAGGAATACAAAATCTTTAATTTGTTTTAGGAACTGCGAGAGGCATTCGACGTGGAACGTGTGCCAACAGGGAAGGATAAGTTACTGCTTTCTATTGCCGTCCCTGCTGGCCAGGAATACATTGATAAAGGCTTTGACATTCCAGCCATAGCCAAGTAAGTGATCCGCACACATTTCGATATCACGCATTTTTCTTAGTTTACTATGATTTGTATTATGAACAAAATCTTTTCTATTCATACACGCTCTTAGATTGCATTTCTTTCCCTTTTTCAGACACGTGGATTTTATGAATGCTCTTACTTACGATTATCACACTGCGTATGAGTCAGAAACTCACCACCATGCGCCGCTCTCCAAGAGACCAGAGTTCGGTGAACTTGACGAAAGAAATAAGTTTAATGTGGTAAGTAAACAGTTATTACGTAACATCTCCAAGTAGTTCAAAGACTCATTGCAGGAAGGACACTCTACACCAGGAGTGTGTCAAACTCAAATTGGACTGCGGGACATTTGCTATAAAACTGTATCTCAAGTGGGCCGCAAAAAAATTTCGACTAAAAAAACCTACACTAATTAGAATCGAAGGGAAGTGAAAAAATGAGTATAAATAAATTGGAAAATTAATAACAAAAATTTTATTTATTCTAAGCATTACAAGACATAAAATAATATTATAATGATTATGACAACTAAAAAAATAATGTAAAGAATATTTTTATTACATTAATATTTACAATAGATAGCATCTAATCCAAATTAAAACGAAATTAAATTTTATTTAAATAAATCAAATATTTATATATTTATACATTCTAAAAAAAGTATAAACTCTCATTAATAACCATCACAAAAATTTACTGAGCGTCCTATTAGTTTGAAATTTTTTGTTTGCGTTGAAATCATATATATATTTGCATAATATAATTATAATAATTTAATTCCAGTTATTTTTTCCCCGACACTTGACAACGTTTATTAACCAGCCTGTCAAAATGTAGACTCAAAGATTGTTATCATATGACCTTCATTATGGCAGAAAGGTTGACGTCGGTTAATCTTGATCGGTGGGCTGTTTTGTTACCTTTCATACATGAGAATAATTGTTCACATAAATGGGTGCTTCCAAAATAACATAGAATATTTTCTGCAAACGTTTTTATTTCCGGATATTTTTGACCAAAATAACTGTATATTTTTGGTACACCAACTTCTTGGTATTTCGCTTTTAGAATGGAATCATTTTGGAAATCAATAAGTTCCATTTGAATACAAATAGGAGCTTTTTCGAAATTAAAGGAAAGAGGATCCGTAAAAAGCGAAAAAACTTCTTCTTTCTCCTTGAAATCTTTAAATCGCCTATCAAATTCTTCTTTTATCTTTTCTAGTTTGGGACAATATTGAGAAAAGGTAAAACGTTGATTCTTATTGTTCAACTGTTCACACATAGGAAAGTAATTTAGAATATTCTCTTTTAAATGATTTCGAAACAAAACTAATTTACATCTAAAAACTTGCCAGTGCATCAAGTATGTGTGTTATTAACTGATCTTTCCCCTGAACTTTGACATTTAAATCATTCAAATGTCCTGTAATATCAATTAAGAATGCCAGATCTTGTACCCATGTCTGATCATTAAGAAATGCAACATCATGATTTTTCATTTCTAGGAACAATTTGATCGCCTCTAAAAGTAAAAAAAAAAATGCTTTTTAGAACCTTATGACAAGATAACCAACGAATCTCTGTGTAATAAGGTAGCCCTTCAAATTCACTCTCCAAGTCTTTTAGAAATTGTGCAAACTGGCGGTGATTGAGGTATCTGAATCCGATGAAGTTCACGGTATTTGTCACAGGCTTAAGTACGCTGCTCATTTCCGACATTTTGGAACACAGGACCTGTTGATGAATAATGCAGTGGAAAGATTGCAGTTTTGGAATGTCTGGATACATTTCATTTAACTTTGCAAGTCTTGACACAAAATCTTTATTTTTGCCTGTCGTTGCTGGATCACCATCGGTTGTCACTGCTACGAGCCTATTCAGAGGAAGTTGATATTTTTCAAAAATGCCCCACACGGCGTCAAAAATGTCTTCCCCTGTAGTGGTTCCATGGATGGGAATCATTTCCAAGAACTATTCAGTAATATTCATATTGTCGTCGCAAGCCCGAAGAAACAAAGCAACTTGAGCCACGTCATGAATATCGAAACTTTCGTCAAGTACAATTGAAAAGCACTGTACGTTTGCGGATATTTCTTGCAACTGGTCACGCAGATTATCTGCCATTTCGGTTATTCTTTCGATCACAGTATTTTTTGGACAAAGAGATATTGCGAAATACTTGCACATTTTTGGGTCATACGTTTTCGGTTGCTTTTATCATACACTCCTTAACCAAGGAACCGTCACTAAAAGGTTTGGAATGTTTCGCCAATAAATAGCTGATTTCATAACTGGCTCTCACTGCTGATTCATTATCTTTCATAATTTTTGAAAATACTTGTTGACTTTTAAGTGAATTTTTCATACTTCTTAATTTTTTTTCTCTCAGTTTACCCTCAAAGCGTGAATATTGTTCTTTGTGAATTTTATCGTAGTGCCTTTTTATATTATATTCTTTGGCGACACTAATTGTTTCGTTACAAATAATGCACACAATTTTGTCCTTTGTTTCAGTGCAGAAGTAATTTAATTCCCATTTTTCTTGAAATTTTTTCCCCTCATCAGCAATTTTTCTTTTTCTTGTTGGCTTGGAAAGCGACATTGCCTCGGTGAATAAATATGGTATTAATATTATTAACAATTTTTATAAAAATGTTTGAATAAAATCGCACAAAACTGTAGACCAGTGCACGATACTATTTCAAATAAAAATAAAAAATAATAAAAGGGATTCTCTCACTGCTAGATTGTCGTTGAATCGCGTTCCGCGCACTGACTTCCAAGATCACTGATTGACTGTAGCAGGCAATTATAAACTCATAGCTAAATTCCTATGAGTGCGTAGGCTGCGTGAACAGCTGGTAGCCAATAGAATTCAACTTTTTCAGTACGCTACCAGCAGCGTGTTGTAAATTAACAATGAAAGCATAAATATAGTTTACGACTGATTAGGATCGGATCTAACATTGAAATTGATATAAATTTTTATTACTGCAATTATATTATAGCAAGTCGTTGCATCTATGTTGTAACTATAAATGTCATATGAAAACGAATAAATCGATACCGTATTTACTCGAATATAACTCGCACTTTTCCCCAAAAAAAATTAAAGCTAAAAAATCATGGTGCGGGATATATGCAGGGATTTTTAGAAACTAAAGTTTTAAGAAAAAAAAAACTGAAAATGGGGATGACTTACCAAGAATCTCCTCTTCGTTATAGCTACTTCCGGCCTCCAGAGCGGTTTCCTTGTGTGCATTGTCAAAGTCATCTATCCAAATAGCGTCATCTTCTTTCCCATTATTCCGAGTAAAAATTACAAGTAATTTACAAGATTTTAGATACGTAATGAATACCCTCCACGAATGTCTGAGAAGTGAAAGCAGAACGTGAAATAGGCAGCAATGGTAGGCCAATAGAGATAAAACAGCTATGAAGATGTGAATGTGATTGGTGCGGTATTAACAAAAGATCGCGTTACCAAAACACAAAGTCAAGCCGACATCTTTGAGCTGAAACGCTAATTCTCTTCAACCAAATTCCATAATATCTGAAACTGTCTTAACAACATTCACTCTATATGTAATAGTTTTAACGTTTACGAATTTTATTGCAGCTTTGTGTTTGAGTTATTGGGGCACTCACACACATCTAACTAAAAACAATAGATTTTAGTTAGATACTGTGTTTGCAGGTGAAACATATGGTTTTGCTTAAGACTAAACAGCATGGTTAATGTGGGAGGGGACATGTGATTCATTAGTTAGTGCCGTTTTTATACCAGTTGTCTCTAATTGCAGCTGGGGAAGGCATGTTGTTTACCGCTGGTAGCTAGTTATTGTTCTGACGTGAAAGTGGTTAAACTTTATTTTCGTGTGCGATGTACAGTACATGCGAAACTTTTTAATTTCTTTTTTCATAAAGTAAAATCAGGATACAGGGGTGTGAGTCACATGCGAGGGCGAGTTATATTCGAGTAAATACGGTATTTCTGTTTTATTATAAAAAGCAATCATCCTTTTTTATAAAAAAATCATTCCTTGAGGCGTCGGGGGCCGCACGAAATTGCTTTGGGGGCCGCCAGTTTGATACCCCCCCTGTTCTACACTGTACAACCCACAGTCTATCTACACTACTTTATCCAACCAGCTACATACTACTAATCCACAATCCACACTACTTTGTCGTTCTCTAAGATTTTTTTTGTCTGTTAATTGAGCGTATTCTCTGTCCATTTTTCCTCTATGCGGGATAAAAATCCTAATTTTCTGCCATTTCCATATCGGACCGGCAAACTTACCTTATGTAGTACAGAGGATGGATCAGTCGATCGGTAGTTTAGTCTAAGACGACCTTCCGTGATGTGAATCCTCGCATTCCATGGAGGCGTCATGTTAAGAATAGAAATAATAATCATTCTAGTTATATTAATTTTTATATTACGTTTCTTTGGAATGCCTTCATTTTATCTGATCTATTTCCAGACAATAAAGCGTTTGACATGTCCACCGCGCGTGTAATGTTTTATGTGATGGTTCAGTTTTTACTTCATAATTGGTCTAATTAGTTAATTCATATCTATTGAAATTGATTTTAATGCTTAACTGTGTTAAAGTTGCTTTCAATAAATGTGACCTTACTTTTTTTAGGTTCCTATAAAGTTCAGTGTAATTTCCAGAATCAGAATTCCATTATCTGTCGTCTTGTTCAATCTTCATTTACCAGGATTGAACAAGACGTGTGTGTACATAGCTGGTTTTGAAATTTTCATAATTTCGATATACTGACAGAATACATTTTTTCCCGCCTAACGAAATTTTATCGGAATTCAAGAATGTTTGTAAACTTTCTTCATGTTCTGTTAGGAGCACTACTTTACTACGCGCAATATCATTTTCTACATAATGGTATTAAATACTACAAAACTTAATGGGTCGCTGTATTATATCCTGTTACGTATTTTCTTCCCGTCACCATTATGTCATGTTTTTGTTAACGCACAGTGGTTATTATATTTCTTTATTGTGTTAGATTATTCTCCGTACCACTGACCTGAATTACGGAATTTTTTAGGTCTTTATCTCAAAATTAGATAAAGTTTCTTATCGATTACCTGAAGACAAATACACAGAATCGTTAGGCGATCATCTATTAAGCAAACCTTGCTCTTCATTGACTAAATCTATCAACCCAAATTGCTTGTGCGCAATAAATTTAATGTCGTGAATAAAATATAAATTTTTAGCATACGTAACGAATTTTCTTTTGTATTTTGTAATATCCTTTTATCATTCATCTTGGATCTTAGTTAATATATTTTAAGTTTAAAATGTTTTAAATAAATTTTAATGCAGTAGATACTGCTGTTTCTTTCTCCCATTTATTCCTGCGACTTTTGATTTATATAACTTTTTCATTTCACCTAGTAACAGCTGTTTTTATATGAATTTTTCACTGCAGGATTCTGTGAAATAATCAGTAACTTCTGTGTCGTCTATTTTTAATCTGATTTCCATCTTTGGTGTTTTAATAGCTCTTTACTAGTGTCAAAAT
The DNA here is from genome assembly GCF_054136105.1 of Typopeltis vanoorti. Classification (NCBI taxonomy): domain Eukaryota; kingdom Metazoa; phylum Arthropoda; class Arachnida; order Uropygi; family Thelyphonidae; genus Typopeltis; species Typopeltis vanoorti. Next base: position 31,812,350 of record NC_143557.1, on the reverse strand, counting down.
GTGTTTGCATTCCATAGAACCAACTTAATATGTCTGAGAAGTCTAGTTGGTATCTATTCTGAATAACGGACGATCAACTTCTTTTCGTTTTTTTTTTTTTTTTTCATTCGTTTTATTTTATATATTTATTTAAGTTTTATTATTTGGGTACTTGAAATATGTCTATTCGTCAGTTTTTCAATTTCTCGTTAAAACACGGAGCCATCGTTTTTGAATATTTAGTAGCAACTTTTTTTTTTTTTTTTATTCTGAAGTAAAGACCTGCGCATCTTTCTCCCTCCAAGTTATATTTTTGTTTTACTGTATGGTTTATTAATGATTGCTATCCTCGATATTTATTCCTCTTATTTTACGTTTTCTAAATTGTTAAAAAGACCAAATTTTTACATTTTATGTTGATGCAAGGCAAACGCATCTTGCATTGAAATCTCCAAGAGCCAGATTTTTTTCCCCTACTTTTTATTTCTATTTTATTTTCTATTTTCCTACTTTTCCCCCTACTTTTTAATTCTTTTGTTTATCCTATTCTTGTGGAGAGCATACACATTAATGACAATTACGATTTATTTTTTGTTTTTATTATTATGTGAACTTTTCGAACACTAATATATTAGTTTTATATTTCATTTACATTTTCCGCGGATCATTATTCCAATTCCAGGCTCCATCCCCTGTTCTCGTTATGGTCGACTATGGTGATTAAAATCCCCCAGGAGTGAAATGAAGTTTTCTTGACTGTACAGGGGATGGTGGTGATTTATATGTATGTATGCGTGTATGCATGTAATATAATTTGAAAAACATGTACTTCATTAGACTGATTGTCGATAACACGAATCAAAATAATGGCGAGTAGTTTCACTACATAAATATCTGGACGCTTCATCGGACCTACAGGAGAATGGTATAAAAACAAATAACACAGTTTTAAAGAAGATTAACATATACAAAGATTTACAATGAAAATGTTGCATTACAGTTTATATTATATAAACCTTAGAAATTATCTCGTTCTGAAAAAGCTATTTTCGCAATCTGTTTTTTGGACAGTTTTAAACTGTAAACAACCATAACATAAAATATTGTAATAAAATTATGAGTTGTATAAATTCTATGGTAGAGAGATAACCTCTGTGTCTAACGTGTCTGTATGTGTTTGGTGGCAGCGGTGGTGGCGACTTCTCTCTCTATATAATAAACTGCTCAGAAACGCCTTTGTTAGGATTGAGGTATGAAGGTTCTAGCTCTTTCCGTGACACTGAATCTACTGTAGGTAATGACAACACTTATAAATGTTATTTTGAATCATTGTTACAATAAACCCTCGTCGAGTACAGTGTTTAGATCTCGGTCTTAAAAATTTATATAGGCTAGTTGTTAATTTACATACACAAAATTGTAGAAAGTTGTAATCGGCATATCAGAAACTGAAAGCTTAGAAATTAAAACTAGCTACTGTTCAGATGTTTTAATTTCTGATATTGTTTATGTAAGTAGGATGGTTAGAAGATTTTAATCCATGGATCCTCCTTTCTTAGCCGTAGGTCATTGGTAGTGTTTGATCACTCAGAATTTGAGATAAATTCTCAGTTTTTCTTTGCTTAAATTATATCCGTCTTGTGTGAGCAATTTGTCTGGTTTTAAGGTACATTTCGCAAAAATAATGAAGCACTTAGAATCCTTTCCCCCTATCGTTCGTCTTTACCACTATAATAATTTGGTTCTGACTGCAAGTTTTAATAAAATTTTAGATTTGTAGTCCCACAAAAATCTGTTCAGAATTTTGGTTTAACTTAAACCATTTAGAAGAGAAAAATGATTTGCATCCATATTAATCCACATTTTACAGTGACATTGGGGGAAAAATAAAGTATATTATTTAAGCTTAGCCGAATAAGAAACTCAAATGTGAATAAGAAACTCAAATTAGCCGAATAAGAAACAATATGGGATGCAATAGCTCTTAACTTAAATAAGTTCATGTCGCCGAATTGAAGCCTTTGGCTCTTCATATAATTAGTAAAGTTTATTATTTAGCTCTAGATTAATTTTTTATGCAAACTGCAGCCATGAAGGATTGAAATTTATGGCATATCATATCAGGGCAACGGATGGATTATCGGAAAATCTACCTCGTGATCAAGCAAGGTACCATTTCAGGCCTCAACTCCAGATGAATTATATCCTCAATGCTCTTTGGAAAGACATTGTTTATGATTTCCTCCAGATCCTGTCATCAGCGTGTGTTATAACCATATAGCTAATCTTAAATAATAATTGTTATCGTTAATGAACTGATCCGTGCTGCCTTTTTCTTGAAATCGTACTTTATGGGATCTATGATCATTGGAATCTTGTAGTTATCTATCGTTACTTGTGGCCTCTTTTACGCTAATTAGTCCTTAGTTCTTTAAGGATTAATCGGGAACTTATTTTTCCTAATACAGACATTTTATATTGCATCTGACAAAATGCGTGTGAAATTTTATATTGTATATGACTTCCTACTAATTTCTGTCGAAAAGAAGTGTTATTACTTACTAAATTAACTAAAATCCATTATTGAAGACGGACGTCCTGGTGGTTCCCAAATTTTGCATTGTTTCATCCCGCAGATTTTCTCTGATTCATTTTCCGGATCTGTGCTGGCTAGTGCAATGTCCATGTGGTATACTTTAAAATTGCCAGAATGTTGAACATGCATAATTGTCCAGAACATCAACGTAAGACATGCAGCTACTCATTGACATTTCTTGCAATACGACGAATAGCTCTAATTCATATCGAAAGATGCAACCACACATTCTGATACTGCCGTCTACAAATATCATCACTGGGTAAAAAGCGTTCTCCAGGCATCCTTTATAGCGTGAGAATGCCTGGAGATAACGTGACTCGTCACTTTACATGACCTATTTTCATTGCTTTCGTTATTTTAGCAAAAGCCTGTGAACTGCGGTAACTTCCTTTAAATTCTACGGCATGCAGTTCTGTGTGTCATGAAAACACATACGGGATTAATTGTGGTGGTTTGCATCTCATAACTCAGATTATCTAGGGTCTGACAGCAATTTGAAGTAGCAAATCTCCTCAATCACTATTTTAGACCTAACTACTGTAGTCTTATGTGTGGTTTATTATCGTCTAGACTTGTATCTGTTCATCACATTACCAGCTTAAAATATGAGAACGCGTAACAGCTGGTAGTTGTACGTTCAGATATCTTTTTATCAAACGGCATCCAGTTATTTCGCTTTGAAACCCTGTTACTTCTGTTAGTGTACTCATCGTTCAGCATACAAGAATGAAATGAGGTTTGTGAGATCCTACTATTATGGGCCAAAAAAGTTTGTATAATCAATGAAATGTCTGCACTTAGAGGCGTGTTTCTCCGACTTTTGGTAGGATAAAACATATCAGCATCATTCTCTAAATATATGGAAATTAATTAACAACCCATCACTTATGAAGAATATTTATTATTCTTCATAAGCTGGACATTTTTTCAAATAACTATTTCTCAAGCTAAAAAGCTCTTTAAGTCTCTACTGAATTAGTAATAAGTGCTATAACTTGTTTTGTTATACTTTCAGGAATGGCAAATTTTAATTTCATGTTATTGTACGTATAATAATAAAAAAACAACTAATTTCTCTCGTGAGTTCGACTAAACTGTTTTCGACAGTAGCAGTTTACATCCTCTTGGTCGGTGACAAATCATTGCACTTCACTCAATTTGACAAACTTATTTTAATATTTTCACAGATTTTACTTCCAATTTTCATCAAAATGATGACTTATTCGAGGGAATGGACTGATTTTTCCAAGCTAACTAAAATGAACTTTTCCGTGAGTGGTTCATAACTAATTATTACATATCCAGACCTCTTGATTGAGACGTAATTAACGTTAATTTAACGTATCATCTGTTTCGTTTAATTAGTGCTTCTCTATTCTGTGTAAGTTTAAAATCAAATTCTTTCCGTTATTATAGGAATGGACAATCGATTATTACATCCAACTAGGAGCTCCTAAAGAAAAATTAATCGTAGGCATTCCAACATATGGACGGTCATACACTTTACTTGACCCTAAGAGAAATGGACTAGAAGCACCAACAGATGGTCCAGGCGAGGAGGGACCAGCCACTAGAGAAAAGGGATACTTAGCCTTCTATGAAGTAGGTTCTTATTACTTTGTTAGTAGTAAGTACATTTTTATGTAAGCTTTCTTATTTGTTTATCGACATCAGCCTACAAATGCACAAACAATGATTGGTAATTGTGATGGTGTTAGTGTTATTTCTCTTTAAAATTTCATGATTATCAAAACAGGAAAATGAAGAGTTTCATTGCTGCATTAATTAACCTAAAATAATTGTATGTTTCGTCGAGATCTCACTAAGTATGAATATAAAATTAAAACAATAAAGACCAAAATCGCCACCGGAATTTTATAAAGTGTGCTGTTAAGCCCAACAACTATTTTACCAAACTGTTGTTGCGTAACAGCACACTGTCTTTGTATTTTGAGAAAAGGAAAAGTTAATACTGAGGTCAGTATGCGGTTTTAAAAATCGGAGACTGAGAAATTATCCCCGCATTTAAGAACAATTTTCTGTGTAGGGCGGACTGGAGAATTTGACAGTTCTCTAGTTGCTCCCAATGAACTTCATTTCGAAGGTTAAATAATACTAATTTGAGAGTTTAATTCATTATATACGGTATAGGAATCTCGAATTCCAGTATTTTTTAAACAAAAAAATATTTTTATTGCCATTTCCGAATGAAGAATTATAGAGGAAATTGCGATAAGTGGTATGCATTTCTATAATTATCCTCATAGCTAGTAAATGTTTAATATTAAAATAGGCTCACTCTCTATTCTCCCATAATTTAGCGAATTTCTTTTCAACGGAGACTATTTTTTGCAGATTTGATTTATTTTTGGTAATCTTATCCTTCAGAGGTTGTTCAAACCGTAGTGCATTAGTACTATGGATGGGCAGAAAGGTGAGAAAAACAGAAACTTAACATTGGATTTCTAGGTCTGTAGATTTCATTTTTTAGGAAATGCACAAGGAGGGGAAACTGTGTTCAAAGACAGCAGCGAAAGGAATGAAGGAACGTGAATTAACATTTGTTCGGTGAGTTTACAGTTGAACAGCGAAGGGATGTTGAATAGCTGCTACACGTGCTGCTTAAGATTTATAAGAAGGACCTATTCTCAATTCCAATACTGATGTCCATCGAAACGTCGAGAAAATGCAGACAGAAGCTGGCATCTGTATGAAACAGTGTGGAGAGAATTAGTGATAGATGGACCATTAAAAAACCGAACTACTCTTCTGTACTAAGTCAAGTATTTTTAGGGAACTCTTCGAGACATGAAATGTAAGGACAGTATTCAGTGGTTATTAGACGGATTTGTGATTCATATTGGATTAATCAATATGAATCACATGTGATTCATAACAAAATTCAAAACAAAGATGAAGTTAACACTGCAAATTCAAGAAAAAAACAAAAACAACTAATCATAAATTGTAACTTATTTGTTGCATACGGGACTTTTTAATTACATAATTGGTAAGCCACTTACTGTTAATTGCAACTTGCCTATAAAAAATCTAATAACAAATCACCGTCACTAATTCTTATTTTGTAAGGAATTTTCTATTGTGTGGAAATACATTAGTAGTGCTGCAGTTTCCAAATATTATCTTTCACTGATGAGCTAAAATTCATATCACAATGCAAATATTTTTGACATGCATTTAAATTTGACTGCTTGCACATATTAGAAACAGAACGAGATTTTAAAATATCAAGATAGAGATGCTTGCGATTATTCTGAACATCGAGTTATCTGCTGTTACATGACTTAAATCATCAGACCTGAGTTTGGTGATTACCTTCTAGTTACTTTTTTACGTCTTATGCTACTATGAAGTATCGCAAAGTATACTGGAACTATGCTTTCATTTGGATACTTTTAATTTTTGCTTATTACCATGTATTCTTTCAAAATTCCTTATACCCCCCCCCCAACCCCAGTTGCAATGCAGTTCTTAACCCACTGAATACTCAACATATATTCCCGTGTGTATTTATCAAATCAAGAGTTAGGAAAACATATTTATTTCAAGCTTTTTTTTAATACATCAATCAGCATTTTATTTCCTTCAGGTGTAAAGGGCAATGTGGTAAATATTGTGATATTGCGTAATGTCGATCACGTTTAAGAAGCTACATCTGTTTCATTTAGTAAATGCAAAACGATAATTTTGGATACTTTGAAAACTACACCTCTCTCTCTCTCCCCCAAGGAAGGGGGGGGGAAAAATCATACCAGTTATGAACCAGTGCAGACTCGGAGGTATTTTGAAAGCTTACATTTTCTTCTTATTTAGCTTTTTTTTTCTTTTTATTTCTTCTTGGTTCCTAAACTTTTGTGGGGAAATGTTTTCTTTTAGAACATTTTGAAGCGTATTACTTTTAATACATATTCTCATCATCAAAACCGATGTAAAATCAATTTTGGTTTTTTTTCTATCTTTGTTATCCTTGCAACCCAGTTTCAGTAGAAAACAACAAATTATTAACGTCTTTCGACCGATACAGAAGCATGCATTAATTAATGTTAGCAAACAGAGTTCATTTTTATCATGGCCAAGTGGATAGTACCTCTGCTGCAGGCTTTGAGTCTGAATTCCACTAAGACATGAACGTTTGTTAAGTATCTTAAAGTAAAGGATGAATTTCCTCTCCAGATGTTCAATTGAAGGAAGTGTAATGAATATACTTAAAAAATTATAACAAAGTGATGTAGCATAATTCATTAAAACTTTACTACGCATTTAGTCTGAGAATCATTCTGAACTCTTTGACTAATTATCCTGGAAGCTTGATTTCCAGCAATTCAACTGCCCTAATCATAAGATTATCTTCCTTGATGACTTTACCCATCCCCAACTATTTCCATTTACCATTTCCACTGGCTAAACCGGAATAGAACCTCAGGTATCTGCTGTAAGCAATAACCTAAAGTAAACTGCTTTCTCCAAACCGGAATTCCTGACAATCCCCTCTACTAACCCAACACCCAGGATCATTTCTTGACTTGCTCTTCAGGTAAACTGTTCAGGCTACCGCTCCAATTGGTAATTCAAATCACAATCTCATCCAAGTTGTTGGAAGTTATTCCACTTGGTTGTACTATAAATTAAAGATACCAAGAAATTATATACTTGGTTTAATCCTTTATCCAAGTGTAAGCAAACAAGTTTGTGCCTGAACTATTTTCAAGACTGGGACAACTCGTATTCAGAAGCTAATGACCTCATATCACTTGCCATAGTATCCCATAGTGCAAAGCACATCTCCTTGCTGACATGTATAATGCTATGCATTGTCACTACCCAGATCGGTTTCGACCTTTATTGAAGGTCGAAACCGTGGGAGTCTCATCGGCTCCCAAGATGAGACCTCAATATGATGATACGTTAGGGTCTGGCTCCAACTGATGAAACCTGTCTGGGTAGTGGCCCTTCCCATAATGCATAGTATTATACATGTCCGCAAGGAGATGTGTTTTGTATTATGGGACACTAGGGCAGGTGATCTGAAGTTATTAGCTTCTGTATACGAGTTGTCCCAGTCCTGAAAATAGTTCAGGCGCAAACGTGTTTGCTTACGCTTGGATAAAGGATTAATCCAAGTATATAATTTCTTGGTATCTTTAATTTACAATCTCATCCAAGGTTCATCTCTGAAATATCAATTCCTTCAAGCATTCACAACATCATGTCATTTGGTACTACAGCAACGCCAAGTGTGAAATATCGTCGGGATTTACTTCTTCTTCGACGGTCAGACTACTGTTTCTGGATCCAGATATTTGTTGTGATCTTGTTGACATAAATAATCCATGTTGGAATGACGACCTTTCCTCCACACTCGTTTCAAATTCTTGCTCAATAGTCATGATTTTCCGAAAAAAACTTAGAGCGATAAAAAGAAATAAATAAATACCTTATCGTTAGTGGCTTTAGACAAATACTCTAGCAGCTTCATTGGGTTTTGAAGCCCACACCACTCTCAAAATCATCATTATTATTATTACGTGACACCTCCAGGGAGTCTAAAGACTCATCGAGGGAGAGTACCAACTCTACAGCTCTCTGTCTCCACCACTACAATTAATAGCTCTAAGTTTTAAATGGTTGTAAAAAAAAAAAAATAACTTGTTGCGACGCGCCCTCTGATCCTTCGTAAAAGCTGTTTTTGTGTAATTTCTTTCCAGTTCTGCTCTCAGTTCTCTGTCACCAGATGGAAGTATTGTTCTCATACAATTCGTGAAAATCAGCAAAACACCCCCCCCCACACACACACACATACACAATTTACCTGAACAATTGTACCATATGCCTGCTGTATTCTTCCGCCAGAAAGACAGAATAATCTCGAACAATCTCGATACCAAAAAAGGTCTTCTGATCATGATGGTATCCCACCAACTGTGCTCACCGAACTAACACCTATTCTTTATAATTTCTTCTCTATTTTTAGTCAGCTGGCATCCGTCCTACGTCTACCATCACACTATCGACAGTGTCGGCTAAAGTAACAGAAGGGCATCAAAAATCAACCGTCAACGAATCAGTGACCACCAATATGGATTCTTCCAGTCAATTTTGCTCTCCTCTTGCATTTTGGCAATGCTCAACTTATCTCTCTCTCTCTCTTGTCATGCCGACAAGAGAAATTTTTATTTTCTTATTTTTTGGCATAATCATAAATTTCTGTAATATCTGTGCATTTCAAATAAATAAACAAAAATGAAAACGTGGTCCTCATTTGCTTAAAACATTACTTTTTATGATGCTTCCTCTGTACATGTCTCAAATCCGTCTAACATAGCCTTGGAATACTGCTCTCACATTTGGGATGGCGCACATAAACTTCACTAAAAATTCTTGATGCTCTACGCTCCCCTTTTCTCTTACATTTTTTCCCGTACGTTTCTCTTAAATTTATAGTTATGTGAGCAAAAGTACCCAACATCTTTTTACAGTTGAACTGATGACTCTTCGAACCTGTTACTCCCATTTATCTTTCATTCCATCTTCATCATCCTTTCTCATCAAATATTCCTCAAAGACTACAACCTCCAGCTCTTCAAAAAGATCATCAACAGATTATTTGCTCTTGACCTCAGCCCACACACACGGCATTTACTTGCTACAGGCCTGCAAGGAAACTATACAATAATGTCAGATGATATTAGGAATACGGAATGGTGGCAGTTGTCAGTCGAATCATCTTTAGAGCGTCGGAAGTCGAGGCGTCCCCTCCCCCACAGCCTCTGGATATGACGAACTGCTGATTTACTACCAATTTCCAAAAGTTAGGACTAAAATAGTGTCCCTTGTTTCCTTTTACGAAACTTTTTTTTTTCTTGTTTAGGATAAACATGCTACACTATAAGGTACAGTTATCTAACTACATGTATCACTTTGTTTTCTATGTTTACAACATAGACTAGGTGATTCTGCCTTTACTAGTACTTTTTGGAACTCTTTATCTGCTGGGTTTCCGACAAAAGTAATCATAAATTAAAAATCAAATAATTACAGATTAATTACTTTTAATTTATTACTTTTATGATTTCTAAGCAGTTATAATGTAATTTGTTTTAGATATGCCAGAGAGTAAAAGATGAAAGCTGGGACGTCGAAGCACCGTATCCGAAACTGCTAGGACCGTATGCATATAAAGGAAATCAGTGGGTTGGTTTCGATGACCAGGAAATGATTATTGAAAAGGTCAGTAAATTCTATTAATGACTTCGTTTTATTTTTATGACTTGTATAGATTTAAAATAAAATTAATTTTCTCTATTATATTTTATATGCTATCGATCCTGATCGATAGCTTATTCCAAAATAATCAGTTTGTCATTCGCTAATTTTATGATGATTTTTATGATTTTTAAGATGATTTCTTGATCATGATATATTTGCAGGTGCTACGATATCAGTAGTTAAGTAAGACTAGTACGTAAGCAGAGAACTTATTTTCGAGCCGATCTGTCTGTTCTGTGAGAAAACCCGACTCACCGGATTAAAAAAAAAAAACAAAAAAAAACCAGTAACAGTAGCTCTCTCTCTCTCTCAGTTCTAGATTTGCGAAATCATTCAGAATTTACAGATACAAGCTAATTTAGTATGTTATTTCTTTACGAGTGTGAGGAACTTGTGACTTCTAAATTCAAATAATACTTAACGAAATCACATTCATACCGAAACATAATACAACAATAAACATTCGCTACCAGGTTTGCTGCTTCACAGGCTTTTTTTTTTAGGGGGGGGGGAGAAACTACCGAATGATGATGAGCAAGAAATAACTTGATTCAGACATACGTTATCTAGGAACTGACAAGTTTTCAGTCAATCATGGGTTTATATAATAAGGCTTTACTTCATTAAAACTCCGGTTGAAATGCGCATAATGACATCCTTTAAAACAAATGACATGAGTTGCTTTCGCTTTAAAATAGTTGGCTCTCTTTGCATGATCAACGATAACAGAAGAAACTGTAAATATGAGCTGCAATGAAATATTGGGATAGCCACTGTGTATTATAAATTCACTCAGAAAGAGCTATCTACTATATTAAATGTTTCCATAACATTAACAGCTCAGAAAGTTAAGCATGTTCGATACTGTCGTGTTAGACTCATTCTCAGCAACTGATCTCTAATGGTATGTATGCAGACTGTAATGTATGACATTATATATTTTAAATATATAATTTATCTGAAGCAGCGAAATTGTGCAGTTGTCTTGCAATAATTTTTGTATAATTGTCTTTCAGACTCGTTACATCTTGGATCGTGGTTTAGGAGGTGCCATGGTGTGGACTCTTGATAATGACGATTTCCGAGGAATTTGCACTGGTGAGCAAAGTCCTTTGGTAAATACACTTCGTACGGCTTTATTTTCAAATGTCATCGAAGGCAGTTCTAGTCGTCGATCAGTTGCTCGATCCGTTGCTTCGGATTTCAATGGGAAAACTTATGTGTCACCGCAGCCCGTGCAGTTTGATGATGAAGAGAGCAGCGTTGCTGAAGTGGCCGCCACCCCACGAAGAAGAACTAGTCTCAGACGCCTTGCTACCCGAAACCGCACCTCATCCGCTCAACATCCAACAAGTAATTTACAAACGCCGGCTCCACCTCCCACACCAGATCCCGGTCCTGCATTTGAATGCCCGGATGAAGGCTTTTATAATAATCCGAAAGATTGCCGGAAATACTTCTGGTGTTTAGACAGTGGTCCCGCCAATCTCGGCATCGTGCCACATGCTTTTACCTGCCCGTCTGGACTTTATTTCAATTCCAATATGGAAGCTTGTGACTATCCAGAAAATGTTGTGTGCGATACAAAGCCGCCACCGGAAGCTCCATCTTCCCCCGCTAGACCAGCACCTCGTCTAGCTCGTCCCCGTGCACGTTCTAAGACAGTCACTCCTTCAGCAGATGATGCACCTGTTACCACCGCCAACACTAGTATTGCATCTTCCACCGCGGCCACACCCGTAAGTGTTGTTGACGAAGTGAGCAACGCACTGACGAATTATCAGAATCCCAATCGAGCCCCTGGTGGGAGTGAAAATATAGCGGAGCTATTACGACTCCTGCAGTCTATTGGAGGAGTTGAACGTCTACAGAGCATATTAGGGACGCAAGATGGAGATAAAGAAAGTTCTCGTCAAGACGCAGCTACCCAGACTCAGCAGGTATCAAAGTTACAAACCATTCCGGATTACGTGACACCGACTCGAACAACTGATATTACACCACGTACCGAACAGCAGCCATTAACATACACTACTACAACCACAAGCCCTGTTCCTAAACCTGCTACTCATACTCGCCGGCAGCCGTATGCGCCAGATCCATATAAACCAGCAACACTAGAGGACGTTAAGCCAACGGCATCTCAGGAAGCAATACAACAACAACAGGTCCCACGAAGGCCTCAGTTTGTAACGCCTCCTGCTGAACTGTTTCAATACGTGCAACCTGACAGGTCACGGACATCAACTGCCACGGAAGGGACACCAGTTCAAAATGCACCTGATTATCCTTTTGTATATCACACTCCTGATCGATCGCGTGAGGATGACTCCGAATTGCCATCGACGAACAGAGACTTTCCCGGAGGAAATGAAGATTCAAACTCGGCGTTTTCCTACCAAATTTCCGACCATACTACTGTAACAAATTCTCCCACGCCCGATATAATAACTGCTCCTGATGAGCCAGTAAAGAAAAACCAGTCAAACGGTGACAATCAGAATGGACAGAGGACACCTGTTCGGGTACAAGTAGGTCGAGTGGTTCGTGTCCAAAATGGTGAAGGTGGACGACGCAGAACCCGAGTAAGAGTGAGACCAGTAGCAGCCGGAACGAGAGTAGCAGAATCTGGGTATGGAGGACGAACAACTGGAGATATTCAAGTAGTTCAGGAAGTGAGCGAAGACGCAGGGCCCTTAGCAACTCCATTACCTGTGACTGTATTGGTCACAAATGGAGGAGGAGGAAGAGTGGGAGTTCGTCGACGTCCAGTTTTTGCTGCTAATGGTTATGAGAATGCACCTTCAACGGGAGTACGTCTGGTTGCTCGACCTCGAAGACCTGATGCAGTCCGACAACAGGAATTAAATGGACAAAGAAAGGGTCATCAACAATACGATTACGTAGCAGTTCGAAGAATTCCTATTGCTGCAGTATCACCTGTCGAAGAAACATCACCAACGACATTAGAGACCACCACATCACGACCTATAACGACCTATCAACCTATTGTATCAACGACAGTAGCTCTTACTCCGACCACGGAGCTACTCACAACGAGGTCATCTATTCGTCGATATAGACCAGGTTATCAACCACCCATCTTTCAGCCACCGCGTTCATTGGACGAAGACGACGTAGATAGTGATTATCCTTTAGAGGATGAAGAGGAAATTCCGGAAGTTGAAACGAGTCCTCCAGTTACAGAACCCCCTACTACTACTACTACTACTACTACTACTACCACATCTCGTCGTCCTCGTAGAAGGAAAACAACCACTACCACAACTTCTACCACTACTACAACTCGAAGTCCATCAACAACCACACCGCGACCGAGTCGTCGTTCTACTACGAGTACAACTACAACCCAAAGGCCCAGATCTCGTCAAACGACTGCCAGACCTGTTTCTTCTGGGAAAGAGGACGAAGAAGATAGTTTGCCTTTAATTATTAGGTCAGATAACGACGTTGATTGCTTCAGAAGAGGAGTTTATCGACATCCTGACGAGTGTGGCAAATTTGTAGTTTGTGCACCCTCCTCACGCTACAGTGCATCACTTCGTGGTCGTGTTCTTCATTGCCCGGCAGGTCAGATCTTTCTCGAAGACATTGGAAGATGCATGCGTGGAGACAGAGAAAAGTGCGTGTCATCAAAGTGAACACATGGAACAATGAATTGTGATATTTTACCTTTCGTGCAGCGAATCCAAGAAGGATTAACCCAAATGAGGCCTTTACATAGTATGCTGGACAAACGTTTAGGACCTTAAAAATCAAGAATAGAAAAATCTTCCTGAAATGACACCTTATTAAGATGTGTGAACACATTGACTTAATTGAACACGAAACCGAAGCGTTAGTTGGCATAGCCGTGAAGTAAATGCCATTGCGAGTAATTTTGTATCACACAACTTGCTTGCATGTGATTTGCGTGACATAATGTGTGAGCGTGCGTGTAAGAGCTACGAATCAAATGATTAGTCACACTTCCCATCAGGAGGGAATTACTGGTCAGGATGTCTTCACAGTAAACAGCAGATAAGCTATATCAGTTAGCAGAGAATTTGTATGTCATGAAAATTACCACAAATTTCAGGCATCGATGGTATAGCAAGTCATATCCTGTGAATTGCTACAGAACTCAGTTATTTTCTGTCCTCGTTATTGATTTCATTTTCTGATGGTCATTCTTATCTATTTACTCAAACCAAAGCTCTGTTTGTAAAGTAATTTGAAATCACAATTTATTCAGTTGAAACTAATATTCACATTTGGGCAGTATTCAATTTTATAAATCATTATTGTTTAGAGTTCTGGCAACTAAATTAGCTTAACGCTCAGTTTTCTTAATAGCAGATATTAAGAAATGGCGTGTCAGTCATTTCATGTCACGTCAACTTGGTGATTTCTTTCTTTGATACTAACAAAAAAATTGTTTTGTAATATGTGCCTTCAAACTGTAATGATTTTAATAGACTATAGCTTTTGTCACATCAGAACCAATTTCCTCATCCCGAGTCGTATCTTCCATGATCGTATTATCATTGAACACGCAAAATCCTCAGATTCCATAAATTTTGAGAACTGTAAATGTTAAGTCATAATATGTTACTTGATTGAAAGAAAGTATGAAATAGACCGAAATCTGCTGATGAAATATGTGTATGTATGTTGTATATACAAATATATTTGTATAACTGCATAACACAATGTGTAGTTTTTGCCGTTTTTATAAAATACCATAAGAAAAAAAATCTGTCTGCTTTTCTATTTCTTCAACAAAGATTTTCTTTGAAAAGGTCGTATTTTTCATCTTTGTACGGTAATGACATCTGAAATGCAAACATAAAACCACACTTGAATATTATTTCGCAAGAGGGTGTGCAGAAGTTCCATTTTGTGAACTCAGGAATGTAATTTTTATGCATCTTATACCTTTGCTATCCGTGAAATTATGCTTCATATTGGAACACCAATAATAAGAATAAATACAAGCAAAATAAGTTGCAAGAAATTTTACAAAGACGAGTTGCTTAGTAAATAGAAAATATCATCCAGGAGATGTTTTAATAAAAGGTTATATTTAAAAACTAGAAAAGAATTTATGGCCTATTTTTTTAATTATATAATACAGTTTCAGCTATGTAACCAAGGGCTTGCTTTGTTACCCCCCCCCCGTAACAAATTTTGTGACCGTTTAAGGCACTTTCATCGAGTCATTAGCATCATTTCTCTGAGTTCACAAGCTTTCCACTCATTGTAGAGTAATTCGGCTGTATGATAGTTCCACCACTGACAGTAGTACAAAGAAAATTTCTCCTACAAATCTCAGTGAAGCGCAGTAAAACGTTTCACGACAGATTTTTTTGTTTCGTAGATGA
This sequence comes from Typopeltis vanoorti, assembly GCF_054136105.1. Classification (NCBI taxonomy): domain Eukaryota; kingdom Metazoa; phylum Arthropoda; class Arachnida; order Uropygi; family Thelyphonidae; genus Typopeltis; species Typopeltis vanoorti. Next base: position 31,797,101 of record NC_143557.1, on the reverse strand, counting down.
AATATACAAATTACTATGTGTAGACTAGAATACATGGTATGTCTTTCAATGTCAGTGTCGAAATTCAGTGAATTTTAACTTCATCTCATTTTGAGACCTTCAGATCAGGATCGACGCATGTACATCACGATAACGGGATAAAATGAGTATATTAACAGTGTAGTTTTGTGGTTCCAAAAAACACACCGTTAATCGACATATGTTAAAATATATTATACCACGAAAACACTCCTGCATTCAGTATTTGTAATACAAATTTAGGAAATGCAATATCCCATTAATGCGATAGTTTCCATATTCACAGTTCATGACTCAGTCGGAGCGAATCTTAAAGTATGCGATGTTGTTGACACCAACTGAGGATAATGGGGAGTGGATATTAGCATGGTGTTGAAAAATCTATTTGAAAGGTGTTTACAAAGTACAGGAATAATGAAAGAGTAACTTAATTCATCTCTTCTCAACTTTTAAAAAAATGGATAGAATTATGAAAAATAACTGGCTTCGAGGAGGTCGTTTTTGAGAGAGGTAGGAGAAACGGTAAGTACCTGTCATCAGTTACATTCTCTCGCAATGTGTGTGCCATTAAGAATACATGGAGAATATACGGAAAATACTGGTTCATGATTAAAGAGAAGAGAGGGGGATATAAAATAGAAAACATTTACCAGGTAAATTTGAGCTTGATAATAACGAGTATTAATGAAAAGAACAAAGCAGCAAACTTTTAGAAGTGAAATGTAGATTCAATTATTCAAATATTTTAGTCAATAGTTAAGGAAAAACAAAAGCCATTCAAACACTAAACGAAAAAATCTAAAATTATTGGCTCAGCCAGTAAAGCAGTCAGGAAGTATAGACATTTATTGGGGATTCATAAAGCTAAAGACAATACTGGAAAAGAAGTATCAAATATTCTTAGTACGTAGTTTAGCACGTACCCTTAGAGATCGCAGGGAAGAACGAGAAACAGGAATCGGATAATAAAATAGACAAAAACTTTATGAATAGGATATCTGGAGTGATTAATTTAACAATAATCAAATAACGTAATAAACTAATAGAAAATGGGGTAAATATCTAAGCTGCACGTATCCATATTGAAGATAGAAACTGTCAGAAACGTATAAAGGCATTTGGAGTAGATGACATTCAACCGAAAATATTCAAATATGGAGATACAAACGCGTACAGTGAACTGCACTGCATAATTCAAAAGGTCTGTCAGAAGATTGAAGTTTGGATGATTGAAATAGAGCTCTTAAAGGAAAAATTAGATACATTTTAGGTAAATGTAAATATAGAGACTTAATTTTTACTTTAAAGTAGATAACCTAGACTTAATAGAAATATAACGTGAATCTATATTTAAGTTGTGAATTCTTTACAGAAAAGCGACAAAAAATGTATGGTGTAAAGAAGATGCCACACAGATTAATCTTGTAAATTTAAGGTGTACGTCGACAGTTAGAATTGAAGGGTGTATAAGAAAATAACTTGATGTAAAATCGGTTAGTTGTATAGCAAGGTGACGCAACTGTAATTTTATACGGACGCATTATGAAGGAAAATACATCAACTTGATATGAAAATTAGAAATACTCCACTCAGCTCTTTATTTTATGATGTTATACACGAAATAAATCTGGTATCTTTTCAACGGAATTAAAAAAAAAAACTGTTGTAACAAAGTTATTACGAAAATCGCACTAAAAAAAAAAAACTGAAATCGGCAGAAACAAGAAAAATATTGAATCCTGAATGCAAACCTATAGATCAAATAAAATAGTTTAGCTATTCAGGCATAATTTTTAGTGAAGATGGTAAATTAAGTATGGAAATAAATAACAGAATAATGATGTATGTTAGTTTTATACCGAATATGAGAGAAATTAGTCAAAACACTTCAGTAGAATGCATGAACATTTGATCCAATTTAACTTAGATTTGAAAGCCACTTTAGAAATAAAGCTGATCAAATGTTAGAGACTACACATCACAGGTATGAAAGGTATAAGAAAAATTATGGGCTTGCACGTGGCGTCACTGGGAGAACCGTGTCAAAGGAACGAAGTTATAGGAACTTGGCATCATTAGCATCCACGTTCTGCAATGCTAATAACTCATGCGTAGAAGCAGAGACAATATAGTACGGTCACTTAAACAGAATAGGGAGCAATTTTAGCAAAACAGGTATCTTATAGTAGAGAGAGGGGGCGGGGGAATAAGGGAGGTCGAAATCTAACGGATTAATACAGTTCAATAGAAGACAGAAATATTAGATCTGACGATATTGGAGAACCTGACAAAGAATAGATTAATTCGGAAGAAAATTGTTAACAGGAATCTACTGGTAACAAACTTAATTATGTGGCTATCATCTTCTAAAGATACACATTAGGAAATGATTTTATACTCATGAAATAGCTTTATTGAATATATTAGTAACACACCTTAACTCGAGGTTTCTTTACAACATAAAACCTACGTAAAGTTAATGAGCAGTACTTAGAATTTGTATACTCAAAGCCAGTACTTTCCAAACTTATGGATGTGAAGGGCCCCCTTTGGAAAAATTGAAATATTTCACGGCCCCCATCACAAAAAAAAAAAAAAAAAAAATCGTAATACAGACATATATATTATTATAATATTAATTGTATTTATATTCAATACAATTTATATTTAAGATTTTGCGTTTGTAAGCTTTTTTGTGCTTCTTATGAATATCTTTGAAATGAAACTTATATGAATAAGCATATATTTACTAATATTCATTAAGCTCCGAAATACGCAGGAAGCAAAATTTGTGAACCAACACCAATGTGTGATTTTTACCATTAAAATATAAAAAAATAACAAAAAGAAATAATAAAAATTAAATACGTTTCTTTTAAGATAAAAAAAAACTGATTAGTCTTAAAACATTTTAAGTTTGTTTTCATTATTTCACGGCCCCCCTCAACAAAACTTACGGCCCCCAGAGGGGGCTGCGGCCCACAGTTTGGGAAGTGGTGCAAAGAATCAACAAATAATTTAATGTGATTGCACGTGTTTCGCATTAATGTATGACGTGCCTCCACTATTTACAAATGTCGAATGAAGAACGTATGGAAGGAATCGTATCATGTACTGTACAAAAGTACTTGATGTATGTCGGTGATAGTTTGTTTGGGGGTATGCGGGGATATGAAATACACATAAAATATTTTTGTGTATTTTTCAAGCAGAATCGTTACGTTTCACTTTAGGTTTTCTCTTCCCCCTCCTCACTTAAATATTTAGCACAATGTCGATAAGTGAACATGTTTGGAAGGTATTGGAATTAATCAGTTTCAGTATTCACAATCAGTTTTAGGACTCCATGGAGTTCTAAAACTGATTGTGGTAGGCCCCAAACTATCAACACAATATCTATCATATATCTCCTTAAAACCATTAAGAGACAAAACACTCGCAACTGAATCAGGCAAACCCATTCCATTCATTCATCACTCTCCAAACAAAAAATCGAGTCTTCATGTCATTGCTAACCACACTCTTATTCAAATTCCAGGGATGGCCTCTTGTTCTGTCCCCTCTAGCCAAGTGCTAGAACATTTCCTTCTGGATTAGTCCTATAAATCCTTTAAGTAACTTAAATGTTTCTATCAACCAACTTCTGGAATCCATAAAATCTTGATTTATTCTCGTTGAAGCATTGCACAGATCACTCACCTGTGGATCTGCACCACTTATTCGTCTCAAAGAAATCCAGGTGACCAGACCCGACCTGACCACAGTAATCCAGATGTGGTCGTATCAAGGCTTTATGAAATGGAATGATAACTCCTTCGTCTCTGCTTGTTAGTTTGTTCTTCAATAACCAAGTAATCATGTGAGCTATAATAGCTACATTAGCATTATATCCTCTATACTTCAACTCTATCTACTACTTCCAAATCTCTGGCTTCATTCGTTTTCTGGAGTACAGTTTCACAGAGACTGTAATGGTTATATCGCATGCATAACTTTACACTTTTCTACATTGGTCAGCCTATTTCAATCATCCTCCAAACCCTCTACATCATCCTGATTAACACTTACCCTATCTAATTTTGCATCATCAGCAAACAACCGAATATCTCCTTTCAATTTATTTCCTACGTCATTTATGCACAGATTAAACAGCAATTGTCTCCAAGCACAGAGACCTGTGGCACAACCCTAGTCACTTGTCTCTTCCAGAATTTTGCTCCTCCACATGGTTGATGGACAAATGGTATCTTTCCATCAGTCACGCTTTTATTCATACCATTAGTTTCGTATCCACCCCACACCATTTGTTGCAGTTTATGAAACAGAGCTCCAAGTGGTATCCTGTAAAACGCCTTTCCAAAATACAGCACTATCATCGTGTAGTCATTCTCTTTATCCAACTCAGCTGTTACTCTATTATAAAAAGTTAAGGCATGACTTTACAAAACCATGCTTACCCTCGTATAGCATCATATTCTTATCGACCCATTCCTGAATTATCTTTTTGACCAACTTTTCCAGTACTTTTACCACCACTCCTAAGACACTAATTGGTCTACAATTTGCTACCACAGACTTCCTGTATGCAAATGAATTTTGTCCTCCTTCCACTCTCTTGAGACTATGCCAGAGCTGAGACTTGAATTAAAGAGCCCCGCAAAAGGCATCGCCAATTCCTATGCATATTATCTTAATACGCAAGCCAATATCCCATCCAATCCTACAGCTGGATTTGCATTCAGATTCAATATCCTAAGTACCTCAAATTCATCAACCTCTGTTCTCACATATGTCTGTCATTTTTATCATTACAATAATTTCACTTGGATGATATACTCTTGCCAAATAGTCAAGCAGGAGCTCAGCAATTTCGTCTGCCTCTCTTACTTTTCTACCATCTACCCTCATTAAACTTGTCCTTCCATCGTAATTCTTGTTCCTACTTACCACATAACGAAACAAAAAAAAAAAAAAAAAAAAAACGGAATTTCTTTTGCCTGCTCGGCTAATCTCTTCTCATAATCTGATTTTTTTGTCACCATGTTTATTTCTGTCTGATCCTTGTACAGTTCATGAGTTAGTCGGCCACCTTTCTGCTTATATATATCCTCCACGGCATTTTCTTTTGTAGCTTGTGCTTAATGATACTTATCTAACTCCTACCCGATTAACCCTCATGACCTTGGGTCTACTCAAATCACCAAGATCTATGTGCAGCATGATTTATGTCTATGCATCACTTGAACTGCACTATCAATAATTTCCAGCCAGTAATTGCAGCCGGTATCTTGAAATCATCCTTATCATCTTTGAATAGCATGTTCTCTCTAACGTTTTGAGACTAAAAGGTAGTCAGTCTCCAATTATCCATTAAGAGATAGCTGGTTGAAACTATCAATGATATTAGACCGCATCGTTGAAGAGATTACGTCAGATACCTTCCTATCTCGTAATAACATAATATATTATTGTTTGAAATAGTGTAGATTCTACGTTGATCTCTCGCACGGCAAGCGCATTTTTCTTCCCAGAAATTAATTCTTGTTTTTTCATCTCAATATATGATCCATCAGTTACTCAGTGAAATGCTTAAGAGATGATTGAATTGTTCCAACATAAAGTTGCAACTGACCTTTCAACAGTGGAAGTTGCAATCTGAATGGGATTATTATAGCCTGCGTTCTCTGAAATTGCTTTACTTCATTAAATAATAGGAAAATTTATAGACAAAGAACTAGCATTAGCGCAATTTGTAAATGTTTACTTAAGGAACGTTTTTAAAAATGTGATTTTTTTTTCCAAAACATATTGTGACAACTAGTCGATTTTCTAATTCTTTCCTTCCTTTTTCTTTTATATTAAACACTGCTTTGTTTTTAAAGTGCTTCATGAATAAAAAGTTATAGCCGAACCACAAAAATCAAATGCCTGTTATTTATATTCAATTAATACTGGTTCAGTTTTTTATTTATTATAGTTTAATGAGCACATCCATATCGCATCATTGTATTTATATCGTCAATATTTACACCCGTGATTTTCGGTATAGTGGTGGGCTTTGAGTCATAATGAGGAAGCAGACAAACAGCCTGCAAGAAGTTTGATTTCTTTCAGGAGTTCCTGGAATATATGCATTTGTGAGTTTCGGAGTGCGGGAAAGGAAGGGAGTGATTATGAATTGATAATAATGTTTTCTATATCTTGAAGGCCTGTGTTGGAGAGATTTAAGAACGAATTCATCATTTTCCATGTTCATTTTAAATCTTAATTGTACAGAATTTTATTGTATCGCTATACCAGTCATATTATTGGTAAGTCAGTCATTTGATCCTCTCGAGATGATTACGTCAGCACTGACTCTTCTTCAATTCTGTGAACCACGAAATGAGAGTTTTAAGATCGTCAGTTAGTGGTCCAGTCCAGTACTGAGATGTCATCTATAGCGAATCAGGTTGGTTGATTGAAGTAAGTTTCGTTTCAGACTGTGTGAAATGTTAAAGAAGTTAGAATGTCTGAAATTTTGTAGAGCAGTGCCATCGAAGGATATATTGATGTTATCATGGAGAGTATATAAATCTGGGTGACAATATAGAGAACGATTTGTTTTTTTCTTTCTCTCAGTGAAATTCATGTTTCAGATGTTTTAGAAAGTAATGATTTTATATCAAATAATTGCTCGCATCAGTTTTTCACATTTTTTTTTTTATCTTACCAAAGAGTAGATTTGTAACCAGGGATTTGATAGGTTTTTGAATATAACTTTTTACAGGTTCTAATGCGTTAGAAATTGGTGGTTCTAATCTCATTATCTCATGAATACCTTTGAATGATTTTAGATAATAGACAGTAAGATGCACACACTAGCACATATAACTAAATACCATTTGAAATCAGAAATATCGTCTCTTAGCTAGCATGCATGCTTTTCATGAAGCATGTGCCTACTAGCTCCTGTTTCGGTCGCAGCTGAGGTGATACGATTACACCGTTAGAGTTCAAAGGAACAATTGTAAAACCTGAAAGATAAAAAAATAAAATAATTAAAAATATTATGAACAATTAATAGTAATCACTTCCAAATACGCAGGGATTATCTTTGTCTTAAAAATTTTTTAAATAATTATCTTTGTCTTATTTTTGGAATTCTTCCAAAGAATTCTATGCTTGGTATCAATAACATGAGAAGCAAGGTCAGACATACTGGGTTCCTAAAATGCTATATATATATATATATATATAAGCTTAATGTTCTTTGCTATTTTAGACAGATTGACTGTTCGGCTTTGACTGGAATCCAAGAACATCAAGCCTATATCACAATTTCTCGTAAGTACAAACAGAGCAGCGTTATTTATAAGACACCGGTACCTTTTCATTCAGAGTAGTACTAATAAAACCAGTGGACCACAGAAAGTGCCTCTGTGCTAAGCGGATTTTTTTCCTCCCAGAAAATCTGGTTTTTCGTCCCGTAAATCAAGAAAATTGACCGTCAAACCCACACTATTTTCAGACATAAAAACATATTGTGTTGGGGTTAGGGACCACGAGATGGCAGCACTTGTTAGCGTTTTTTTACTGCGTGTCGATTAAATTAGTGATAACCTTGGGCCAGCTATCTCTGATTGGCTACCAGTGGAGACTGAACTACCCACTCCGTTTCCAAAAGTAATGGCTAAAACGGCCTCGCCTATTCCCTATACTGGAAGAAAGGGCGTTAGCTGAATTATGAATTGTTCAATAGTTCCTAAAATCTAATTCTTAAAAACCACCAGAATATTTTTTTGCTTGTCCCTTAGCTTTACATAATCCAAGGATAAATGTTATTAGTGCTGATCTATTATGTTTTAATTGATCTGGTATTTCCTCATTTCTATTGCTTCTGAGGCAGTTGACTACTTACCACGTTTTTTCAAACTAAACAGATCCATGTGATTAAGCAACAGAAATATTGGTTTTAAGGAGCGATCGCTAAACTTGTTTCATCAGATCGAAGAACATAAGTCGCCAATCAGAGAATTGATACTACGAGAATGTTTGCAGCATGTTCCCAAATATAAAACATGGTGGGGGACAAGTTGCAAACATTCTCATAGCATCAATCTTATCATAGCACAGAGACACTTTCCGTGGTCCACTGGTTTTATTGATACTACTCTGAATGAAAAGGTACCTCCGTCTTCTAAATCAGCGCTTCCCAAACTGTGGGCCGCGGCCCCCTTGGGGGCCGTAGGTTTTGTTGAGGGGGCCGTGAAATAATGAAAACAAATTTAAAATGTTTTAAGACTAAGTAGATTTTTTTTATTTTAAAAGAAACGTATTTAACTTTTATTATTTATTATTTCTTTTTTGTTATTTTTTATATTTTAATGGAAAAATTCACGCATTGGTGTTGGTTCACAAACTTTGCTTCCTTCGTATTTCGGCGCTTAATGAATATTAGTAAATATTGCTTATTGATATGTTTCATTTCAAATCAGTGGTTAATTGTATTTACTTCGAATGCTCTCCGGGGAAGCTCAAAATCTTCCTGTCCCTTTCATCACGTGTTCGTAATCAGGGACTGTTGATATTGACTTTATATACATATCAAAACTCGTTTTATATTATCACTGTCATCCGAGCTAGTTTTCTGTCACCAATAAAAGTTTCGCATATACTTCACACATGAAAAAAAGCTTAAACAAATTCATGTGGGGAGATAGTAACTCCCTTGCAGTGGTAAACAACACCCCTCTCTAACAGCCACTATACTGCAGAGGCAATAAAAACAAGTACTTTTATTATGCTAGTGAATAAGGTATGAGGAGTCTGTGTAATATATTTCTCAACAAATAGTGCAATTAGAGACAACTGGGATAAAAACACACTAATTAATGAATCATGTCTCCTCATACAGAAACTATGCTATATATATATATATATATATATATATATATAGACAGAAACAAAACCATATGTTGCATGGGCAAACACAGTATCTAACTAAAAACTATTGTTATTAATTAGATGTGTGTGAGTTCGATTTCCCAAGGCAGCAATAAAATTCAACCGAACGTGTTAAAATTTAAAAGTGTTAAAACTAAGTAATATATATATAATGAATGTTATGGCAGTTTCACATATGGAATTCGGTCGAAGAGAGTTAACATTTCAACTCAATTGTCAGCTATGCTTTTATCTTTCGGTTGCGCGATCTTTTGTTAATACCGCACCAATCATATGCACGTTTTAATAACCTGCCTTTGCTGTCTGTTTCGCGTTAGGCTTAATTACCGTAAAGGGAGACAAGTCACAAAAGAGAAAAATGTTCCTGGTCCGGGGATTCCCTTATTCAGGTAATATTCACTAATTTCATGTTATCAGTCTGTGGTGTGCCAGTATCGGTAAGTGGTGATATTATTTGATGTGTTTTACATTAAAAATTTAACCCTGAGATGGATAAGTGGCTGATAAAAAAATAAAAAATAAAAATCCCGCGAACAATTAGAAGAAGCAGAAACAGACTCAAAAAAAAGGACAGTATTTCATATTTTACCAGAACAGCCTGCATCGTCTTCAGAACCAAACGGTAAGAGGCAAAAAATGTAATATATGCATTTGATTTTTGCAATATTCGCTGTGTATGTTTTGTATTGAATATAAATACAATAAATATTATAATAATATATCTCTCTATTACGATTTTTTTTCGAGGGGGGCCGTGAAATATTTTAATTTTGCAAAGGGGGCCCTGACATCCAGAAGTTTGGGAAGCACTGTTCTAAATAACGCTGCTCTGTTTGTACTTATGAAAAATTCTACTGTGAAGTGCATTGGAATATACTTGGTTTCATGAAAATATGTGGAACATTAATCAAGTAGATTAACTGAGTGAGACAGACGAAAACTAAACCGTTTCGTCTGCATCACGTTGATCTCGTCTGCATTCCTTAATTTTGTTTTTATTAAAAGCAATACTATTTTGATATCTGGTTTGTTTATATTTCTCAAGAGTTATTCTTTCAAATTCATTTTTAATTTTGCTTGCAACTTAACGATATTTTTTTTTATCATTTGTATCCACTTCACCAGTAAAGTGACCTTTTACCGATTATTGTTAGATATTGATATTGTTTACTTTCCTTATTCAATGAAAGTTATGACCTAAATGAGCTGAAAAAAACTTGCCTACACTGACTACATCCCCTACCCATATTGAATTTATTGATTATTCAACTCTGTATTAATGTTTGTTAATAAAATATCCTCTGATGCTTTTATTCCCAAATGAAGTAGACAGATCTTTATCTCTAAGTTTTTGAAGAGTGTGAGTAAGTCACCTCAAGATATTCACAAATCAAGACTTTCCAGAGAGAACTCACAGAGAGAGATTACGTGAGAGATCATAAGTACTGCTATCCAGTCTCTGTAAATCTTAACAAGTATGTATAGACCGTAACGCTTAATTGCATAACGCTTTTTTCAAAGTGAAATGTGTGATTATCAGGATCTTATAGGATCACCATCGAGAGTTTCTATTTGGCAAAAGATTCATATGTTGGTAGTATAAATTTCTTCACCATGCATGTACATAATGATCTGTTTATGCAATGATATATTAATAATTTAATGGTATAAATAATGTGCAGCTCAGTGGTGTGGCGTTTGCACACCATGGCGCTTGACCGCACGAAGGAAGACTTCGTTTCAAATCTAGTCGGCGACTAGAGGAAATTTTTCTAAGCCTTTTTTCGACAGGTTCCCGAGTTAGTCGATCTCTGGCACTGGCAAGCGGATTTTTTCTCCTGTAAACTCAAGAAAATCGACTGTAGAACCCACACTATTTCAGACATTAAATATATATTGTTCGTGTTAGGGACCACGAGATGGCGGCACTTGTTGAGCCGTCTCTTCAGTGCGTGCCACTTAATTAGTAATAGCCTTGGGCCAGCTATCCCTGATCGGGTACCAGTGAAGATTGAACTGCCCAGTCGGTCTCCAAAAAGTTAGATAGGGCTTAAACGGCCTCTCCTATTTCCTATACAGAAATAAAAGGCGTTAGCCGATTTTTTTTTTTTTTGGCATAAGTAAAGATAGTTTTCTTTACTTATGCCAAAATAAGTAAAGAAAACTTATTAGGTTGTTGTTTGAATATGCCCATGTGCATGGATGTATATGATTATTTGAGGTGGGAGAAGAATTTCATTGCCTAGTGCTAGATCATATCCTTATTTATTGGAGGACTCAAGTGGCTTGAATAAGTTCCATGTTGGGTTTCTAAAGCAATGTTTCTGGATTATTTAAATATAAATAAAATATAAAAAACCTCTAACGCCTTTAATTCCTCTATAGGAAGTAGGCGAGACCGTTTTAGCGCTATTAACATTTGGAGACTGAGAAGCAGTCCAGTCTCCATCGGCAGCCAATCGAAGATAACTGGCTCATGACTATCACAAATTATGTACAGCATCCTGTAAAGAGAGGCATCTGACAAGCGCAGCCATCTTGTGATCCCTAATACTATATTTATTGTCTGAAATAGTGTCGGTTCTACGATTTTCTTGGGTTCGGGATGAAAAACCAGTTTTTTGAAAATCCCGACTAACACAAGAACCAGTTAAAGAAAGGCTAAAAAAAAAAGTCTAGTCTATGAATAGAATCGAAATTAGAATGCTCTTTCTTCAGAAGGCCTAGCGCTCTGGACTAACATACCCCTTCAAATGAGATACACAAGCTCTATAAAAATACAAAAAAATAAAAATGATAAATACCATAGCCTACCCACTATACCGATGTGTTAGAGGTGTACAACATTTCTTGGGTGGGAGAAAAAGTCGTTAAATTAGAATCCAATTTTCCACAACGAACTTGCACAATATTGAAATTAAAAATGCCAACTTTACAAAGCAGTTGCTTCTTGCCTTTAGTCAACTCTATGTTGTATAACACCCAGAGAGACATTATTATAACATTCATTTTTACCATGGGACATTGATACTTTGTACTGTATTATGTTGAATGTCCAATGCTTGTGTGAAAAACAACATAAAAAAACTGCAATCTGAAATTGGTTAATGGTTAATATTAACTAATATTTTTAGATTATGTTTGTTTGTTCGAGAATTTTATTACACGATATGATATGCGATGGAATAGATGATGGAAATAGTATGCATAGGCAAATAGACTCAATGAGTGGAGGATAGGTAATTATTATGGGCGATTTCGACTATGGTAGCCAGGGGCGAATGCTGGTCTTGAAATTCACGCTTGCTCTTGTTATCATTCAGGGAGTGAGAGGTGTGATTGAAGTCTGATTAGCGGAATAATGAATTACTGACCATTTAAAACTATATATTTAGAAATTTATGTACATTTAATCATACAAATATAACATTTATTTTACAAATGATATTCTATCTTTTTCAATTTAGCTACTTGAATATAAATACTATCCTACGGTTCTTCTTTATGAACTGGTCAATAACATCGTCATAAAAAATTGGTTGGAACTTAATTTTCCCAAGCAACATGCACACTTGTAAAGTCTGACTGAAGCTCATTGGCTAGAGCTACATTGACTGCGAATGGCATGTGTTTAAGCAACACAGTGAGACGACGTGAAATGGCAATGTGTACGCATGAAATCACTGCTGCTGGAGGACTTGGAAGCTTCTATAACCGAGCAAGCCAATGTAGATTTGACTAGACGAGCAAGCATCGGCCTTCGGTACACAACGCAAAGCTCAATTATTGCCGCGTAAGCTTAAGACGTCTTCTGTCTACAAAAATAAAAACCAAAATGGAATGCTTATAAATGCATGCATTTATTAACAAATAAATATTACTTCTTTCTCAATTAATGAGCTTACACAGCAAGCATGGAGAATTCGCCTCTGATGGTAGCATTGATTAGAGGGAGGAGAGGACAAATGGGAGGAAGGAAATGAATTTTATGCAGTTACTAAGGGATAACTATCCGAGACACCATGTAATGGAATATACTAGGGGTTCGAGAGTGTTTGAACTAGTAATTGCATTTGAGAAATTGACTATTATGAATATGACCATATTGCTACCAACTGGTGAGAGTGATCATAAGGTCTTGATCTGGGAAGTGGCTAAATGTGTGTAATTTCCACTTAAGACAGTGGAAATTACCACTTTCTTATTTCAGTGGAAATTACAGATTTCCACTTAATCTCCTAAGCTTGTCATACTTACCAGTATGACAAGCTTAGGAGATTGCTTGGATCGGTGCCATGGCATATTAAACTGCAAGAGGTGGATGTGATAGTGCATGTGAAGTGGTAAAAGAACCTTTGAGGTAGGTAATGGCTGACTGCATACATAGTCTGGAGAATAAATCAAGTGGGAGTTAAATGGATGAATAACACTATTAAGCATGAGCTGCAAAAAAAAACAACAACAACTGTGGTTGAAATTTAAGGAGAAAGATGACCTGCAGGGCCACGAACAGTACAAAGCACAGGCCAGAAGGGTAACTAGTCTGGTAAGAAAGCAAAAACAGATAATGAAAGGAAATTAGCAATGCAAGCTAAAGTAAATCCGAAACAGTTCTTTCGATATGCTACAAGTAAAAGAAAAATGCATAGGCGAAATGATTTTAAGGAATGCCGATGGCAGGGAGTTAACTGAGTCAGCTGATATAGTAGAATTACTAAGCGAACACTTTGCAAGAGTATATCATCCAGGCTGTGATATTGCAGGAAGGAGAGAACGAATGGCTGATACAGGAATTGAAGGGAATGAAATCGAGGTGAATAGTATATTACAGAACCTTAATGTAAATACATCTGTGGGATTGCATGGTATACCAGCTCGAGTCTTACATGAAGCGGAAAAGGAATTGTCAGGTCCCTCGACCATATTGTTTAATTTGTTTAGCTCTGGGTGAGTCTCGAGGGGATCGAAAGAGGGGAAAATAGTTCCACTGCATAAAGCAGGTTCCAAGACTGCTGTTGCAAATTACCGACCGATCAGCATATCATTAATCGCTGTTAAGTTTTGAAGATATTAGTCAAGAACAAAATACAGGAATGGATAGATGAAAATGGCATACTGTATGGAGGACAGCATGGTTTTTTGAAGGGTAGATCATGCCTCGCTAACTTGCTCACGTTTTATAATACAGTGACGGCTGAACTGAATAAGGGTAATAGATTTACAGTGACACTGCTTGACTTTGCTGGGCTTTGACAGGATACCACATGGAATTCTAATCATTAAACTGTAGCGCACGGGGATGGATATAGCGTTAGTGAGATGGATAGGAGGGTGATGGAGAGATATCAGAGAGTAGTTTATTCAGGAGTGGAGTCAAAAAGAAGGCCTGTTAATAGTACTCTGCTGCAGGGTTCTGTTCTTGGACCACTACTGTTCAATTTATTCATTAATGTTATAGGAAAGGATCTGAGAGGAACTGTTCGTTTATTTGCTGATGATGCAAAGTTGGTAGAGCAATAGTGAATGCACATGCTGTCAAAATTTTGCAGGATGATTTGGATAGATTGGCAGTCTGGGCTAATGAGAATGGATGTCAATTTAATGTAGCAAGTCTAAGATTATGCATTTTGGTGTGAAAAATTTAGCAGCAGTATATCACATTTGGGGAACTGTACTCCAGGAGGTTTGACGAAGCCAGAGATTTGAGTAGGTTGGTGAAGCTTAAAGGGCACATAGAAAAAGTGGCTAAATCAGCTCACTTGGTTACTGAAGAATACTTTGACGAACAGAGATAAGCAAGTTATTGTTCCTGTTTATCATGCCATAATAAGACCCCATGTTGACTACTGTGCCCGATCTGGGCCCCTGAGTTTCTTCTTGATGGAGAGGATCCAGAGGCTGATAGCTGGTCTATGAGATGAACCTTAGAAGAACAGGTTGGTGAAGATCTGTGGGTTACAGAAATTGGTCAGTAGGCGGAAAAGGGGTGATATGATTGAGACATGCAAATTATTGAAGGGTTTTCACAAGATTAATTCAGAGGAAAATTTTCAGAACAGGTCTGGTGATGGGATAGGTGCTATCCATGGAAACTGAGCAAGGGTGTTAGAACTAGGTTTTTTTACTTGGAGAGTGGTGAATGAGTGGAATATGCTGTCAGATTTTATTGTGGGTGCCATGACTGTAAATAAGTTCAAAGCAAAGTATGATAGATACTGTGTGCATTCCGAATAGTTATTCTTGATATGATGTTTAGGGCTTCCCTCGATTAGTCTAAGGACTCTTTGGAGTTTCGCAAAATAACATCACTTAAACATCGTTTTACACGATACTCATGCTTACGAGAAAAATTGCGACCAAGGCTTCCTTATTCACTGAATTTAATACGAATGATTTCGAACGATGTGGTGGCATTAAAGTACTCATTGCCCAGAGCGAGTGGTTTGTAGTATGAGAGCGAGCGTGGAGAGAGGGTTAAAGAAATGCAAATAATGTTGAAAGCAGGAGTACAAAAAAAAATAAAATAAAATAAAAAATCAGCTAACGCATTTTATTCTCTTATAGGAAGTAGGCAAGACCGTTTTTAGCATTATCTAACTTTTGGAGATTGAGTGGACAATTCAATCTGCACTGCAGCCAATCAGAGATAGCTAGCCCGAGACTATCACTAATTTTAAGTGGCATCTAGTGAAGAGATGGCTAACAGTTGCCGCCAACTTGTCCCAAACACGATATTTTTTGTCTGAAATAGTGTGAATTTTACGGTGGATTTTCTTGAGTTTTACTGAACGAAAAATCCGAGTTTTCGGGAATCCGCTTGCCTGTGTCAAAGATCGACTAATTCGGGAACAGGTCGAAGAAAGGCTTACAAAAAGTTCTCCTAGTTGGCAAATGGAATCGAACCTAGGCCGTCCTTCAGCGGTCTAACGTGGAGTGCCAATGCCACTTCCATGAGATACACACACACACAACAGTGAAAGTGTTGTAGAATATACAGTAGAGGGATTAAACGCTAGTGGACAAAAATGAATGAGAAAAATGAAAGAAGTGGCTGAAGGTAATGTGGATAATAAGGTGACAGTAAGGTGAAATCGCGGACTTATGAGGGTTCCTTCACAACATAATTTGTGACCTTAAGCAGTTTGTTAGAGGATTGGTGTATGGCAAAGCAGGGGGAGAATGAAAGAAAAAGAAAACGGGAAATATATGAAAAAGCGAGACATATGGAGATTCGATGATGAAAGATGCATTTAACGAGAATATGACGAAAGCATGTTCACCAGTTGCGAAGTTCGAGAATATTACTGAAGCTATTAGTTTATAAAGAGAAGTGCAAGAATTGATTGTTTTGCAGGCATGGATGATTTGGAAAGTGAGAAATATGCAAAGAGAGAAGATATGAAAAAGTAGCTGAGAGAAGTGAAATAAGGTGAGAAAGTAAATATATAAGTATTGTAAGACTGAAGCGAGAAGGAGGGCTGTGATTGCTGATTAGTGAATGAGAATATTGTGCAGGAGGAATTGTTTATGATTATGCAAAGGCGAATTCATTTCCGCAGGCTTCTAATATGAATGGTTTGGTATTCACATTATGCAAGTGCAAATTTGATCACATGGGGATGTTTAAATGTACATAGACGAAAGCGAGAAGTATTATAAATAAATGAAAGCTGTTTCGGGGGTTGGTCAGCTTGACCTAACCCCAAATTTATTGGCATCACACAGACTTTGTTGAAAGTAAATGAAACGCTGCTGGTGATAGCGTACCAACTTCAACCAACAAAAATATAAGCTAAGGAGAATATTAGGTCTGGGAGATGCTTCATTTGTAGCTATCTGGTGTGAGATAGAGGACAGTATGAAAAAAATTTTTTTTTGTTTGCTATTGTAGGCCATGGTGTCTAAAGGAAGATGTAGACAGCATGCATTAGCAGGTTACCACAACGAGTGCAATGCTATGCATCTGTTATGGGGAATTTCACCTATGGTGATATGACAAAATTTCCACTTTCTTGCCTGTTCCTTGTACTGCTAATCACCATGTTGATCCACTGTTTCTTTTTATTCTCGCCACAACATTTTCTTTGTCTGTAACAATTGCTTAACAATGCTATTCATCCATATAACTCCTATTTATGATTTATCCATCTGATTCTGATACTGCTTTCTCGAATCCCATCCCCTTTGACCACCCCTGCATCATGAATATTTCTGCCGTCCAGGGACGCGCTAGTAGTGTCGGAGCCTGTGTGCAAAACCTTAGTTAGCGCCCCTATACCCCCCCCCATAAAAACGAACAAAAATAATTTGAAAAAAAATAAAGTAATTTATGTTATTTGGCAAGGAAATCATTTGCGAATTGTACATTATATAGTTTTATGTAAATTAACAGATAAACTTACAGTTTTATAAAAACGAAAATATTACATTTTTTTGGTATTTTATTTGGGAAGAAAATCACTTTGGCATTTGCACTTTGTATAGGTATAAATAAGAAACAGATAAACTTACAAGTATATAAAATAGGAACATATTAAACATTATTGAGTAAATAAATATTTAAACAGAAAGAACAATCACTTAGTGAACTGAACTTTTCTAGTTTTAATTAATGAAAATTCTCGAATAATATCATGTATATCAAGTTGATCCAAAATATCTGACTTTATTAATATATGGCAAGATTTGAAAGTCTGTCTTGTACCATTGTGGACCGCAAGTAGTTTTTAATAATTTTAAGTTTAGAAAAGGACCGTTCCGCAGATGCTACAGATACCGGTAATGACAAAAGAATTCGAAGAGCAATTGTAAAGGTTGGATAAACTGCGATTAAGTCTTTTGAATAAATATACTGAATTATCTGATATATATCGTTTTTAAAATTAGAAATAAATGGTTGACAGTGTAAAATTTCTTCGCATA
Organism: Typopeltis vanoorti; assembly: GCF_054136105.1. Classification (NCBI taxonomy): domain Eukaryota; kingdom Metazoa; phylum Arthropoda; class Arachnida; order Uropygi; family Thelyphonidae; genus Typopeltis; species Typopeltis vanoorti. The sequence goes on along the minus strand of NC_143557.1, from coordinate 31,779,215 downwards.
AATCGTCTGCGTGAATGTCTGAATGATTCTCATGTGTTAATTTTTGTGGTAACATTTTACAAGATAATAAATATTCTTTATTTTGTGAAGTACTTAACAAATACAAAAACTGAAATGAATTCATATGTTCTTTTAATAAGGTAAATCTTTCCTGCAAAGATTCTAATGTTTGATCTATTATGCAGAGAAAAAAAAAATACTTTAAATGAAATTTCAGAATCTTCTATATTTTCATTTTCGTAATCAAATTGAGTTGTCTTTTTACTTCGACTTAGTCGTCTACTACTACAAAATACAGATTCTGCGTCAAATTTTGCTGCAGTTAATTGTAGCTTTCTACAATTTCTTTGAAAGTTTCATGAGACCTATAATCATTTAAAATTAATTTTAGCTCATTCAATGCATCTAAAGTAAGTCGGAGATTCATAGATGAAGACTGCAGTATTTTGTTGACAAAATTCACTTTATTTAAAATATCATACCAAATTATTGGCGCCTTTACTATTCTGGCGCCTGTGTGCGTCGCACACATTGCACATATGGCCCGCGCACTCATGCTGCCATCCATAGTCTTATTCCATTACACTGCTGAAAGCTGACTACTCAGCTTGTCATAATCACTTGCTTTGTAATTCCACATATATCCATTCTAACAGAAAAGTCTTCATGTCTAGTAATCCCCCAGGTCAAGACTTCATGATCGCTTTCCCTAAACGGAGGGAGCGTCATTACATTGGTTACTGTTAAGTGCAAATATATATAATCGCTGTGTAAGTGAAACATAAATATAAATAAATAAATTTTTTGAAAAAAATAACTGAAGATTGGATGTGCTGCAAAATACAGTATTATATACGAATATGCATGATGCAAGTATATTTTTTATGAATATACCCTTTATGCAGTTAAATGCATTGTGTATGAAACAGTGAGATCTTTAGAGTAATTTCTTAAATTTTCATTTTTTTTCAGCAGAGGGATGAAATCCTAGCTTTCAGACTCCAGCTTAAAAATGGACGAAACTTTTTTTTGTAATTTCAGTAAGGGACCAGAACCAAACAAAAGCAGGGTGGATTAGTGTTAAAGAAGCATTAGGCTAGCTTACAAAAGCGATATTTTGTCTTCAAAGAAATTATTATTATTATTATTACCACCCCAAGACCTCATGGAGTCAAAGACTCATCTGGGAGGTCCTTTTATCACACACACACACACACACAGCTCATCATACCGTGTTTTAAACGCATTCAAACTCTTTATCTTCTGCCCACACTGACAGCCGATTTAAATCGCCCTGCAAGCTTTCAGCATCACCTTCATTAACTATTACTCTAATAAATTTCATATAATCAGCAAACAATTGAATATTTCCTTTCAAGTTATTTCATATTTCATTTGTGTACTAATTAAACAGCAGTGGTCCCAGCACCAAACCTTGTGGCACGCCACAAGTCATCTGTTTATCCCTTGATTCTGTCTCTCTATGTACCACTTTTTTTTATATTTATCCAGCAGCCATCCTCTTATCCACTTAACCAGTGTCATATCCATTCCCATTTGTTCTTCTAATTTGCGTAACATAGTTCCATGTGATATTCTGTCAAATGCCTTTTTTTTTTTTTTTTTTTACTTAACATCTATTTGTTTTAACTATTCTGATTTTGAATAAATAAATAACTAAGCAAATTAATAAAATATTTTGAAGCATATTGAGGATATCAAAATGAAACATATTGAGGATACAATATGGTTGGTCGATGAATTTAGCGCTCATCTAAAATTGGTGATTTTTGTCTGTTTTATTATGTTTTTCCGCTTAGAAAATGGTATTTTATAGTATATAGTAACAAGAGTGTAGATTATAGTGTTCTTAGTGTTTTATAGCATATTTTTATTAACATATTTCAATAATAAGTATGTCTAAAATGGCGCCAAAAACGCACAAGAAACGTAATGCTCAGAAGAGCACCGCAGGCGAGAACGAGAAGGCTAGCCCCGCTAACGAGGTTATTGGAGTTGCGGAGGAGGTTAACAGTGGCTGCCCGTACATAAGCACTGCAACACTGCATCCCCCCCTCCCAAGGAAAAAATGAAAAAATTAAATTTTGCTTGTGTTCATAAATAATAACAATGCTTACAACATTGTATAAATGCAGTACAACATGTTAAAGGTTACAGCTGATGTTTTGACATTGATTGAACAGTTAATAATTGGAATTGTTCGATTAACGCTTTAGATTACGAAACAAATGCACTGCGATCTAACTCCAATATTCTGTTGCTCTTATCATTGCACGTAACGTCATTTCCAACTGTAACTGCTCAAACGGCAGTGTATTTTAGTATGCTTACGCGCCTTATTTCTGTGAGATATGAAACATTTATTATTGGTGCATGTACCTGGTGAACTATTTTTTGTAAATCTTATTCTATTTTGTTAAAATAACATATAATTATTTATTTATTATAGATACAGGGCTGAATTATGACGAGTATCACTGTTGAAAATATGAAAAGAATAATATTTTTTCAATTATCGTTACACAAAACAAATGCACTGTGATCTAATGCTGATATTCGTTTGCACTTGTCATTGCTATTGATACGAAACTTTTATTACTGATGTTTGTTCATGGTGAGGATGAAATATTTTTAATAATGCAATTTTTAATATGTGAATTTATTTATTAATAAATTCGTTACTGATTAGGGAAAAAATTTTTTTTTTGTATATGCAGCACCCCCACTTAAAATTTTCACCAGCTGCCACTGGAGGTTAATGAAAATGAATTGACTTCCAATATAGCACATTTAAAATTTAAAGCAGATCATCAGAGAGACGACGCGGAAATTACAAAAGGTAGAGAAGCATTTAAATCAACACTGGAAGAAAAAGAAAATTAAGCAGCAAAATAAGAAACAACAAAGCACGGAAAAAGATAAGTTAGGAAGTAACGGAAATCAGGTAAGTGACGTTGTTTGTAAAAAGAAAGATGTTATTTGTTATGTTGGTATGGTGACTCTATAATAAAACATGCTCTTAATGCTCTTCGTGGGTAGAGGCTTAAGTGCCGTGAAGACATCATGTTGGAGGCTTAATGGATTTTTTACAACACTCAGAAAGGATTAAAAAAGAATTTAATGCTTCCTATATTTTGTCCTTGTCACTAGGACATCGACGGGGATTACAAAAATAACTAATGTAACATGTACACAAATATCAAACAATACTCAACCCAACCACGTGGGTGACACTAAAGTCCTATCTAGGTGGAGCGCCCTCTAAGGGCGGTTGTAAGTGGCCTGGAATGTAAGGTGGGACGTCTGGTGATGAGTGTTTCTCAAATCTTCGGAAGCTTAATGCAACCGTATTTATTAAGGTTTGGTTGAATTTTGAGAGCTGTTGCTGCTTCTAAGAAAAGTCTCTCTTTCTTGAATTTGCTGTGATGGAGCATGGTGGTTTTCTTCCATGATACCCTGTGGGTGGTGTCCAAGACATGGTCTGCCAAGTCTGAATGACCATAGTTGTGTTTACAGATGTAAGACTTGTGTTCCTCTAGGCGGATGGATGCTGATCTGCCTGTCTGTCCAAAGTATGCCAGCTTACAGGAACAGGGTACTTTGTAAACTCCAGGCACAGAGAGAGGAGGGAGCTGATCTTTAGTATCCTTTCTGAGTGTTGTAAAAAATCCATTAAGCCTCCAACATGATGCTCTTAATGAACGAGTTATAACTTCGAGTTTGCCTGGAGCGAAAATTAAGAATGCAAAGGAAGCAATTCAAAAACAGAAATGTAAACGAGATTGTAATTGTAGTAGGTACTAACGACTTAACTAGCGATAAGTTCAGTATCAGAGAGGACATGAAAGGATTGTTGCTAGAGTGAAGCGGGAGAAAGTGAAAACCGTCAGTCTTTAATGTATTAATCATCATTAATAAATTAATCGTCAGTACCTCGATATGACAAAAATGAATTAAGAAGGGCTATGATGGCAAACGATTCGATGCGTAGGCTCTGTGGAATGAATGGATGCGAGTTTTTGGATGTGTGAAGTGAGTTTGAGGGAAGATTGGATTTGTATAAGAGGGACGGCCAACACCTAAATGCGATTGGTATCAGGACTCTAGAGAAACTAATAACTGGTATGACACCTAACACAGAGAGTCGGGGAAACTAAATTATAAATGGAGGAATGGCGAGAATGTGTGTGTAAGAGCGGCAATATTATATAACTGTGAGGGGAATGGGCTTTGTCATGAAAATGTTGATGAGGAGAGAACGATTTCAGCTTTGTGCTCGTCCGGTTTGGACCCATCAAACGTGTGTAAAAATGTCTACATATGTAACGCACTAGAATAGAATGGAGATCTGCAAGTTGTCCAAGTGTGTCAGGCAGATTGCAGACAAGACCATACAAAAGAACAAACAGGTAGGTTATTGTGTCTATACTCGAATGCTAGGGGTGTATCAGAAACAAAGGGATAGAGTTTGTTGCCTTAGTCAATATGTCGGGACTTCAGATTGTAGGCAATAGTGAGACCTATCTATCAGAATCAAGTATACTAACTGGCATCGAGTGTAAAGGGTACCTATCTTTAGGAAGGATAGAGAGGAGGGTCACACTGCTAATAATATTGGATGACCTGAATCCAGTTAGAGTCGAGACCTATGATTGTAGTACTACTGCTAACAGTATATCATGGCAGTGAGTTTGAAGCCATCTGACGTGAGGTGGAATCTAACAAGATCAAATACATAGTGGGTTGTTGTGATAGACCTGGTCGATCGGTTAGTAGTGATGAAGAAATTCATCATCAAATAGGAAAGATGAGCGCGAAAAGAGAAATCATAATGGGAGACTTTATATTATCCAAATATTGATCTGGTAGCAGTAGAATCTCATGACAAGAAGGAAAATGCATTTATAGAGGTGTTGCGAGACAACTTTCTCAAGCAGTTTGTGACAGAAGTAGGTAGGTAACGATTCTGCCTCCAGTTGGTGACAGTGATCATGCGGTACTCACTTAGGAAGTGACCAAGTTTATGAATGTACCATTCAGAAAAGGTTACATGCTGAACTACAAAGCATGTAATTCCACTGAACAAAGACTGAGTTCAGTGGAATGGGATCAGTTGCTGGTTGGGAAGAATATCGCCAGTGCATGGGAAACATTTGAACAATACTTAAACGATGAGATATCAAAATGTGTCCCGAGAGTTTGAAGAATAAATAGGGTAGGAGTCAAATGGGTGTGTAATGTTATTAAGCAAGAGATTCATAAGAAAAGAATGAAGTACGTTATGAAACTTATAATCAGCATGCTAGAATAGTCACAACTGTTGTACGGAAAGCAAAGGTATGAAAAGGAACTGGCTCTGCATGCTAAAGACAACTACTACAAGGAAAAGAAAGAATGAATATGAAAGAATAATTCTTCTAAATGCAGATGGCTTGAGGGTGACAGATGTAGAAGAGGTTATTCAACTAATGATTGTCCATTTTGTTAAAAACTATCAGCCCAGTGCATGCAACATTCAGCTCAGTGCTACCTCTTCACTGGATGAAGAAACTCACGTGTATGAGGAGAAGGAAGTATTAGAGCTGTTGCACAAACTGAATAAGAACCCAGCAATAGGTACTGATGAGATATCAGCACGTGTGCTAAAAGACTGTGCATCTGAACTGGCTATTCCTTTTACCAAGCTGTTTAATATGAGTCTCAGAACAGGGAAAATTCCTCAGGAATGGAAAGAATGTATGGTAATTGCACTGCAAAAAGGGGGTGTGTGTGCAAAGACCGATGTATTGAACCTTTGACCAATTAGCACTAACGAGTGGTGGTGACGATTTTGGAGTGACTGGTCAGGGCTTGCATTCAGAAATGAGGTGACAGTGTATCTCTACTTTGTAATGAGCAACATGGGTTTACTAAGGGAAGGTCATGTTTTCGCAACTTGCTCACATTCTATAACATTTTACCATTGAACTAGACAAGGGGAATTGACCACTATGGTACTTTGGATTTTGCTAAGGCTTTTGACAGAATACAGCATGGTAGACTGTTGCATAAATTGGAAAATATGGGTTTGGATTATAGATTATTAGCTTCGATAAGAGGATGGTTGACAGACAGATATCAAAAAGTGGTATACGTGGGATGTGAGTCTGCAAGATTTAAGGTAATCAGTGGTGTACCACAAAGTCAGTGCTTGGTCCACTGTTATTCACTCTGTACATTAATGATATTGGGGAAGATTTGACGAGCAATATACAGCTATTTTCTAATGATGCAAGGATAGGTAAGGCAAGGCAATCAGGAATGCTATTGATGTGCAGTATTTGCAGAATGATTTAAATAGGCTGGAAATGTGGGAATGGGAAAACGGATGTCAGCGAATGTCAAGTCATTCACTTCGACGTGATTAGATATCCAATGTCGTTTTCTATTGGTGGGATTATGCTATAAGAAACTAAAGCTAGGGATCTTGGAGTGTTAGTACATAGAAAGTTGAGGTTCAGGAGCCATGTGACAAAGATTGCAAATACAACTTAAAAGATAATTGCAATGCTGAAACAAACATTCACATGCAAAAATAAGTATGTTATTTTGTTTCTTTACAAGGACTTGATCAAACATCAATTGGACTATTGTGCGCAGGTCTAGTTTCCGTTGTGATTTTGATATATTGGTAAGAGTGCAAAGGAGAGTGTTAAAAATGATATCAGGATTGTGCATACTGATTATGAAGAAAGGTTGAGAATTTGTAGATTGCAAACACTAGAAAACAGAAGAAAGAGGCGTGATAGGATTCAGACTTAAAACCTTCTGAATAGATCATACAGGATTTCAGTTTATGCACGGTGACTAAAGGACAAGAGGATGTCCTTGGAAGCTGAGAATGAATGCCTCTAAGAAGAGGTGAGGGCTAGATTTTTCTCTTATAGGGTGGTGCGTGATTGGAATGGTTTGCCATTGGATGTTGTGAGTGCAAGGAGCGTGAATGAATTCAAGAATAAGTATGATCGCTGATGCTTATAGTATGTAGCTTCCCTCGATGAGTCTCCGATTCCCTGGAGGTCTCTCTTAATATAATAATAATAAATATTAAGAGGGGGGGGGAGTAGATATGCAGACTTTAGGGAGGTAGTTGAGTGTATGAATGAGTATAATATGCCCGAGCGAGTCCGAAGGACAACAAATCAGAATGGGATAGTCAGTATAAGGCATCAAAGTAGGGATGGGACTAATGGGCTTCTGCAATTCATGTACACTAATGCCAGGAGTATTAGGAACAAGAAGGAAGAGTTTTTGGTCTTGGTTGGCGCTTCCAGGCCACAGGTTGTTGGTATTAGTGAAACACACCTGACAGAAGATGATGAAGCTAGTGGGATTGAATGCGACGGGCATAGCATGTTCAGGAGTGACAGGGTGAATAAAAAGGGGGGAGGAGTGTTATTGATGATAGCTGATGAGTTGCAGCCAAGGAATATAGAAGTTGAACTGCAGGATAGAGAAAAGAGCACATTTGAAGCTGTTTGGTGTGAGATAGAATCTAGCAGAACAAAATATACAATTGGGTGCTGCTATAGACCAGGTGATGGAATAAATGGTGGGGATAGTATGCATAGGCAAATAGAAGAAATGAGTGGAAGGAGGGTAATTATTATGGGTGATTTCAATTATGGTAACATTGACTGGAAAGAGGAGAGGGCACATGGGAGGAAGGAATTAGATTTTATGCGGTTATTAAGGGACAACTATCTGCGGCAGCATGTGGTGGAAAATACCAGGGGGCAGAGAGTGCTTGACTTAGTAATTGCAACTGAGAATGTGGCTGTAACGAACATGACCATGTTGCCACCAATTGGTGAGAGTGACCATAAGGTCATGACTTGGGAGGTGGCTAAAGGAGTGGAATTTACAATTAAGACAGGGTACATTTGGAATTACCGGGCTGGTAAGTATGACAAGCTTAGGTGTGTGTTTGGCTCAATGCCATGGCATGTAAAACTGCAAGGGCTGGATGTTGATAGTGCATGGGAGGTGGTTAAGAAGTGTTTGCAGGAGGCAATGGTTGACTGTATACCAAGAGTCCGGATAATAAATCAAGTAGGAGTTAAATGGATGAATAACACTATTAAGCTTGAGCTTCAAAAAAAGAAACAATTGTGGAGGGGATTTAAGGAGAAAGGTGACCAGCAGGCGCAGGAACAGTATAAAGCTCAGGCCAGGATGGTAACAAGGGTGGTAAGAAAAGCAAAAGCGGATTACGAAAGAAAATTGGCCATGCAGGCTAAAAAGAATCCAAACAGTTTTTTCAATATGTTGCATGTAAAAGGGAAAATGTTCATGGCAGAATGATCTTAAAAAATGCTGAGAGTGGGGAGGTAACCGAATGATCGATATAGTGGAATTACTGAGCGAGCACTTTGCCAGAGTATATCATCCAGGTGGTGATATTGCAGGAATGGAAGAACCAACAGCTTATACTGGAATTGTGATGAATGAAGTAGAGGTAACTAGTCTATTACAGAACCTCAATGTCAATACATCTGTGGGATTAGATGGAATACCAGCTCGTGTCGTACGTGAAGCGGCTAAAGAATTGTCAGTGCCCTTGACCAGTTTGTTTAATTTGAGCCTCGGGTCTGGGGTTAGTCCCAAAGGGGTGGAAAGACGGGAAAATAGTTCCGCTGCATAAAGGTGGTTCCAAGGCTGCTATTGAAAATTACCGGCCAATCAGCATAATCGGAATCATTATCAAGGACTTGGAGAAAATAGTCAAGAGGAAAATACAAGATTGGATAGAAGAAAATGGGATACTGTATCGGGGACAGCATGGTTTTGTGAAGGGTTGGTCATGCCTCAGTAACTTGCTCATGTATTATAACACAGTGACGGCTGAACTGGATAAGGGTAATGGGTTTACAGTGATTCTGCTGGACCTTGCTAAGGCCTTTGACAGGATACCACATGGAATTCTAATCAGTAAACTGCAGCATATGGGGATGGATATGGGGTTGGTGAGATGGATAGGAGGGTGGTTGACGGAGAGATATCAGAGAGTGGTTTATTCAGGAGTAGAGTCCACAAGACGGCCTGTGACTAGTGGTGTGCCACAAGGATCTATTCTTGGACCACTGCTGTTTAATTTGTTCATTAATGATATAGGAAAGGATCTGAGAGGAACAGTTCATTTGTTTGCGGATGATGCAAAGTTGGGTAGGGCAATAGTGAATGCAGATGTCGTCAAAATTTTGCAAGATGATTTGGATAGATTGGAGGTCTGGGCTAAGGTGAATGGATGTCAATTTAATGTGGCAAAATGCAAGGTTATGCATTTTGGGGTGAAAAGATTAGAGCAGTTTACTACATTGGTGGAACTGTACTCCATGAAATTGATGAGGCACGAGATTTAGCAGTGTTGGTGGATAAGGAGTTGAAGTTTAGGGGGTACATTGCAAAAGTAGCCAAATCAGCTCATCAAATCACTTGGTTTCCGAAGAATACGTTGACAAGCAGGTTATTGTTCTTCTGTATCGAGCCTTGATAAGACCCCATCTCGACTACTGTGCCAAGATTTGGTCACCTAGATTTCTTCTTGATGGGGAGGAGGTTGAGAGGATCCAGAGGCGAGTGACCAAGATGATAGCAGGTCTGTGGAATGAACCTTATGAGAACAGGTTGAGGATTTGTGGGTTGCAAAAATTTGTTGATAGGCGGAGGAGGGGAGATATGATGGGACATTAAAATTACTGAAGGGTTTTATAAAATTAATTCAGAAGATATTTTTGAGAACAGGGCTGGTTGTGGGAGTACTAGGGGGACATCCATGGAAGATGGGAAAAAGTGTGGTTAATAAAGGTGTTAGAGCTGGGTTCTTTACTTTTAAAGTGGTGAATGAGTGGAATGGGCTGCCAGAGTCTGTGGTGGATGCTGTGACAGTGAATGAGTTTAAGGCGAGGTATGATAGATACTGTATGAATGTCGAATAGTTGTGATGAATATAATTTTGGGCCTCCCTCGATGAGTCTAATGACTCCCTGGAGTTTCCCGTAATAATAATGATAATAATAATAATAATAATAATAATAATAATAATAATAATAATGATATTTTGAATAAAATTTGTAATTCATTGCAGTTCTATCGCCACCAGAGGGCACATTTAAATCACTAAAAATGTTAACATGTGGAAGAAGTTGGTGCTGATTATTTCATATTATGTATAACCTGTAATTTTTATGGGACTATGGCTCTTGTTCAGATGCAAGTTCATTGTGAATGAAGAACTCCACTTTGAATATACATGTAGATTATATGAAAGCTTAGTGACAATCATTTAGCTGTGGTATTCGTCGAGTCAGCTATTACTCTTGCATGTACGTTGTCAACAAAACAGCGCTACTTGCGATGTGTGAGGAGCTGATGCTATCGAATGCAGCACGGTAAGTCCAAACGAACAAATGAAACGGTAGAAGAAAAAAAACAAATAATGCAGACGTTCGCATGTTCTTGAATGTTAACATTAAAGCTTCTTTCTGATATCTTTATTCTTAATAGTCGACGATTAATGCCAACCGTTCACTCCTCAAATTTTTCCTAGAACCTTAGTGCCTGTAGTTTTTGCTCAGTAAAATTCGCTTAAACATTAGCCTATATGCTAGTAGTTTAGTACTTTGTTTAATTTCTCCCGCCCCATATAAATTACTTAACTGAAAAATCAGAATAAATTTTGGATAGCAGAATAAGCAAAACGGGTGTATGTTTTGTTTATTCTGTTATCTAATTCCTTGTTTAATTTGACATCTTTACAAAAAAAAGTTACTATAATCATGACAAGGGGCCATGCTTGGAAGCTACAAAAGGAAACTCCAAGAAAGAGGGTGAGGAGTGGTTTCTTTGCATGGATGGTGATTGAACCATGGAATGCATTACTTGATGGAGTGGCGAGAACGGTTAATGCTTTTAAGGAGTGGTATGATAGACTTTGTGTTTCCTAAGAAGGACCGCCCTTGATGAGTCTCGATAGATTTGTGTTTCTTAGAAAGGACCTTCCACAATGTCTTTTGACTCCATGGAGGCCTGAATAATAATAATAATTATGTGATATCTCCATGGAGTCTAAGGATCCATCCCATGAGGACATTATATATTATTACCACACCATCTATACACTACACTGGCCCATGTACTTCTAATGCCTACATAATTGACCAGCCACACACACATGCTGCATCTACTGGCTATTAATAGGTTTTTTTCTTTTCGTTTTTAATCGTATATGTTCTCAGGTTTGATATGTCTACATTCATGATGAAAAACTATTTTTGAAAGAAACCTTGCTACCTCTGTATGAGATTGGTTAACTCATATTCAGTTAAAAAAAAGTATATAATGATTCTTGTTATCATTAGGAGAATTGAACTTTGACCATTTGAATGGTACAGTGCTCCTCCAGCTATGGTATTGTACCTGAATAGTTATGTTTTATTTGTTCTATAGGTTGCCACTGAGAGTGTAGCTGATATTTTTGTAGTTTGTCTTTATTAGTGTGTTTCATGGCAAATTTGTTGTTTGGTTGTTCTGGATATACAAATGAAACATCTAAGGCTATGAATCCAGTGTGTTATGTCATGGAAATTGCATGTGATCGTATGTCTAGTTTGCTCATTTTGCCAGAATGAAAAACCATAACACCTCAGTATGAGACCTGCTAAATCACCTTCAGTTGAAAAGTATTTATAGCCAAATTTGTTACAGAAGTTATTCAGTTTAATTAAGAAGACCATCATCTGTATAAAGTACAGAACTTTCTTTCAAGGATGAAAAATTTTACTTAATTTCTAATTAGTTAATTATAAATTAAGCATTGTCTATGTAACTGCAAAATATAATTGTAACATTCAAGAACTTTTCTTTTGGCCCTTTCATATGCCAATTCATATGCCTTTATCAAATCTACAAAACTGAAATACAAAGTCTTGTAATATTCACATGATTTCTTGACTATTAGTCTTAAAGTAAAAAATCTGATTCTGACAAACCCTATTTAATCTGAAGCATATTGTTTTCCCTTAAGCTTCTTCTCCACCATATTCCTAGCCTCTTTTCAATTATATGTGCATAAATCTTATCTAGAACATGCTGAAGAAACCCCATTTGGCATTGTGAGCCATTTTTTAAGTTATTTACTATAAGAACTGGATGCCACCCATCTGGAATTATGACCAGGCCTTCTGAATTATGCAATGTAGTTACTATAGAACCTTACTTCCATATTTGAGTATTAATGGTTGAATAACATCTGCTTTGTTTTTCATTTCCAGTTTTTCTGATGGCTTTTTCTACCTCGAATATTGCTTAGCACCCCTGCTTGTAAGGTCAATAAGGATTAAAGGGGGAAAAATAAAATAAAGGCAAAGATAAAAGAATAAGTAAGAAATTACAAAAGAGCACTACTATAAAGAATAAAGATAGAAATTAGAATAAAGCATTAAAGGGAAAATATTAAAGATAAATAAGATATTACAATGGAGCAGCAGTATTAATACACTAAGTAGTTAATACCCCCTTATTCCAAAAGTAGTAAATACCCCCCCACCACCATTTACATCGTGGTGCCTAGCTGCTGGTAAAATGGGCAAAAGAAAATGGATGTCAGTTCAATGTGGAAAAGTGTAAAGTCATGCATTTTGGGATTAAAAGATTACCAGTTGTGTACTACATCGATGGAAAGGTACTCCAAGAGATTGATGAGGCTAGGGACTTAGGGGTATTGGTAGATAGGGAGATGAAGTTCAGAGGACACATTGCTAAGGTGTCCAAGATTGCACATAGGATTACTTGGTTGTTGAGGAACACACTGACATCCAGAGATAAAGAGGTTATTATTCCCCTTTATAAAGCATTGATACTTCCACATTTGGATTACTGTGCTCAGGTCTGGTCACCTGGATTCCTTGGAGATGAGGAGGCTGTGGAGAGGGTTCAGAGAAGAGTGACCAAGTTGGTGAGTGATATAAAAAATGCTCCCTACATTGAAAGATTGAGAGCTTGTGGATTGCAGAGATTGGTTGATAGGCGAAGAAGAGGGGATATGATAGAAACATTCAAATTACTAAAAGGTTTTTATAGGATTGATGCAGGGGAAATGTTTCAGCTGTGTGATAGTGATGGAAGAACAAGAGGTCATCTCTGGAAATTAAAGAAGAGTGTGGTTAACAAAGGTGTCAGAACAAGGTTTTTTTTGCCTGGAGAGTGGTGAATGAGTGGAATTCATTGCCTGACTTAGTTGTGAGCTCTTCGTCTGTAAATGAATTCAAGAAGAGATATGACAGATATTGTTTTGCTAGTTTGGGTCTCCCGCGATGAGTCTACTGACTCCATGGAGATACCCGTAATAATAATAATTTATTAACCCTTCAAAGTAATCGCCCATGACATTCAGAATATCTTTTATCTTAAGTCTTTATACTTAAGATAAAATATACTTTATACTTTTAGCAGATTTAAAAATACTTTGCCACCTTCATGATAGTTATTCTTTACATTTTTGCCAAAGCCTTCCAATGACTTGTTTAGCTGCTTTCACAATATCTTAACCTTATTAAATTTTTCTCTGTCTTGTTTTAGGATGCCTGCCGACTGACTTGTTAGGAAATTAATCCCCCCCCCCCAGGACTGTTTCTTGAACTACTTGAGTCCACCACTAAATTTAATTTTTTTTTTTTTAATTTGCAGGTAGCTTCACCATATACCTCCCTCTTTAAATTTGATTTTGTTTTCAGTTTTTATGTAAATATAATGTAAGTTAAGTCCCACCCATAAAAGGCTGTAAACCTATGGCACATTGTTGTCAGGCTAAGAATATATATCACCATCATCAAATTCCTGATATATATATATATATACCATCAGGGGAATACACAGAATCTTATGATAATGCTACATGAAAAGTTACATCATTAAAAACTTCCTATCAACAATTTTCCTCCAGATTAGCCTGTTATCTGTCAACATTCCAATATTATCAGATCTTTTATTTCTGCCTTCTAAGGCACTTTTTAAGGTATCAATCCACCTGCATCTTGGTCTTCCTCTGGGTATTTTTCCTGCCATCCTGGCAAAGAGCACTTGTTTAGGTAATCTTTTCTTTTCCATTCTGTATAAGTGGCCCTACCACCTGAGATTGTCTCTGCTGAAACATTCCTGAATGCCACCAGTGTGAAGTTCTTTCCTAATATCCTTGTTTTTAATACTGCTATTGATGCCATCTATTCAGTTCCCTAAACTTTCTCTGGACTCTTATATCTATGGTCTCTAGTCTTTGATCAAGAGTTTTATTTCTAATCCAGCTCTCTGATCCATAAGTTCAAATTGGTTTGAACATTGTCTTGTATACAGCTAGTTTAGCTTTTTGACTAATCTCTCTCTCTCTTATTCCATATAAATTTATCTAGTTGACTTCTTACCATACCAGCTTTGATAATTCTGCTGTTTATTTCCAAATTTAATTTGCCATCTTCACTAAAAAGTGTGCCTAAATGGCCTGAATGGAACACCTATAGAACCCTTGTTCTATAGGTTCCAAAGTAATTACTCCATAGATCCAGGTTATCTTTATCCTCAGTTTTCACATCCCCATAATAATCTCTAATTCCTTTTTTTTTTAATTCTCTTTTCTCCATTTCTGAGCTTTTCTAATTGCCTCCAGAATATTTTACCACCTTCCTGATATTTATTTTTTGTGTTCTTATTAAAGTCTTCCTATGACTTTTGTTGAGCAAATTTTACACAGTGCTTTGCTTTCTTACATTTTTCACTATATTCCCAAAGAGCACAAGATGACTTACTTTCAAGCATCTTTATGATATGCCTCCTTCTTTTCCTTGACTGTTTCTTTAACTTCCTAAGTCCACCATGGAGTTTTGATTTTTTCTATCCTTGCAGATTACCTCACCACATTCCTCTCTGGCTGAATAAAAGTTTATTTAGGGTTTGCCTCTGACTCTCCAAGGTTTGGTTCTTGTTTTCGAACTTTTTCAGTTTTTCTTGAATGTTTCTGTGTATTTCTACTTGAGTCTACTTTGATTTGTTTCATAACTTTCTTACACACCCTTCTTTTCAATATTATTATTATGTAACACCTCCAAGGAATCCCAAGACACGTTGAGGGAGGGCACCTACTCTAAAACTCTCTATCTCCACCACTCAGTCCACCAACTATAGCGAACCGCATCATCTACACCAGGCATGTCAAACTTGTTTACCTCCAAGGGCCAAATTAAGAATTATACATCAAGTCATGGGCTGGAACAAAAAAAAAAAAATCTCGAAATAAAGAGGAAACAGATTTTTTAATATTAACATTAGAGTATACAAAATACAACCATGTTACAAAAATACATATAAAATATAAAGTTTACATATTTAAATAAAATTATACATATAATTTTTTTGAAGAAACTTGACAACGTTTTTCATTAACAAAATCTTAAAAATTTGGTTGAATTTGTTGAGCTGTAGTTATTTTCAATATTGCTTGCACATGCTGCTCTGTTAATTTTTCCACAGTTTCATTATTCTTTAAAGTTGAAAATAGTTGTTCGCATAAATATGTGCTATCGAACATAGATAAAATATGCCTGATCGACTGATAAATGATTATAGAACTGTGGAATTCAACATCTATATATTTTTGTTTCAGTATGGAATCGCACTCAATTTCGATTAATTCCAACTGTAAATTGTCATCAACAATTTCAACATCAGTCGATAGAGGAGAAGTAAATAGGTGAAACTGATTTTCATATTTCTTAAAATCTAAAAATCTTCTTTCGAATTCATTTTCTAATAAGTTAATTTGATTGGCATATTCTGACAATTTCAGTTTCGGTGATTTTTGTAATAATGATTGACGACATTCAAAATGGGATAAATTTTCTTTTTGAATTTGTTTTTGCCAAAGTAATTTGTCAGGTTGGTGCACGAAATGTACAGAAATGTGAAGACAAGTGTTCGGACCTGTTTGGGACAGACAGAAAGTTTTCAAGTAACAGTTGGCTTGCATCAAGGGTCAGCATTAAGTCCGTTTCTGTTTAATATTGTGATGGAGGTGGTAACAGAGGAGGTGAGAGAAGATGCACCTTGGACAATGCTGTATGCAGATGACATCTTGCTGTGTGTAGATTCAAGAGAAGAAGCGGAAACTAAACTGGAAAGATGGAGAAAAGTACTGGAAGAGAGAGGTATGAGACTGAGCAGAAGTAAGACAGAGTATATGTGTTGCGCAGTGGGCGGTGGCCAGGAGACAGACCTGGAGCTGGAAGGAAATGTCATCAGGAAGGTGAGAGACTTTAGATACTTAGGTTCGACAGTGGAAGAAGATGGAGGAGGTGAGAAGGAAGTGGGATGCAGGATACAAGCAAGTTGGAGGAACTGGAGGGAGATGGCTGGAGTGTTATGTGATAAGAGGGTGCCGATCAATCTGAAAGGCAAAATTTATAGGACAGTAGTGAGGCCAGCTATGACATATGCTATAGAAACTGTGGCCCTGAGGAAAAATAACATTAGCAGGATGGAAGTAGCAGAGATGAGAATGCTTAGGTGGATGTGCGGTGTGACCAGAAAGGATCATCTGAGAAATGACTATGTCAGGGGAACAGTGAAAGTTACGAACTTAGGAGCGAAAATACAGGAGGCAAGGTTGAGATGGTTTGGTCATGTGATGAGGAGAGAGGACGAATATGTGGGAAGAAGGGTCATGCAGATGGATGTGCAAGGAAGGCGGAAGCGTGGGCGGCCAAAGAAGAGATGGAGGGAGCTGGTAGAAGAGGACTTGAAGATGAAGAACTTGGATGTGGTGACAGCCCAAGACAGGAAGGTGTGGAGGAGACTCATAATAAACAGTGACCCCACTTAAGTGGGAGAAGCTGCAGAAGAAGAAGAGAAAAGAAGAATAATTTCTGTTTGAAAATGTTAATATTCTAGGTGACCTGCAAAGCAGTGCAAGTCTAGGCAACTCATAAAGGTGGAATAAGCTCTGATCACTGTCTCCTTGAGGAGATGTATGATGCTATGCATTAAAGGCAAGGGGCACTTTGAGGGCTGGTTTCGACCTTTATTGAGGTCTCTTCAGTGGGAGCCAGGCTTAGAAATAGCAAGGTTAAGTAATACAGAGCTTATAAGTATTTTACCAAAACAAGTTACCATAAGGTGTTTTGACCTTATTAAATTAAAATTTCAGGATGAAGATAGATGTAGAAAGTTTTTTACCTTGGATATAATATATGTTAAAGATGCTAAGCTATTTTAAACCTGGTTTTACTCCATTTCCCAAGTAAGCAAACCGACAAATAAGTCAAGTTTGCGCCAGCACTTTTGCAAGTCTATGTGACCCGCAAAGTAGTGCAAGTCTAGGCAACTCATGGTAAAGATGGAATAAGCTCTGATCACTATTCTTAATATCTACCCTTAATGACCAGTTTCAATCTTTATTGAGGTCTCATCAGTGGGACTTAACCTTGGTATTTCTAAGCCTGGTGCTCACTGATGAGACCTCAATAAAGGTCAAAACTGGTCTGGGTAGTGACCCCTTGCCTTTAATACATAGCATCATACATCTCCTCAAGGAGATGGGCTTTGCATTAAGGGTAAATATTAAGAATAGTGATCAGAGCTTATTCCACCTTTACCACAACTTGCCTAGACTTGCACTACTTTGTGGGTCACCTAGACTTGCAATACTTGCAAGCGCAAACTTGACTTGTTTGTCTGTTTTCTTACTTGGGAAATGGAGTAAAACCAGGTTTAAAATAGCTTGGCATCTTTAACATATATTATACCCAAGGTAAAAAAAAAAATTTTTAATATTGTCAATAACATGGTAACTACTTGATGTTTGCCTTGTAGCTTAAGATTAAGTTGACTTGTAATGTCAGCTGAAAAAGCCAGGTCTTCTATCCATTGATCATTTTTTAATATTTCACATCCATAATTTTGATTCTGAAAAAATGGTAATTTCGTCCAGCAATTCAAAGAATCGCTTTAAAAATTTATGACAGGAAAGCCATCCAATTTCTGTATAATAAAGTAGATTGCTATATTCACTTTCTATATCTTCTAGAAAGTTACTAAATTGGCGATGATTAAGCCCACGTGCATGAATATAATTTACAATTTTACTGACATTTGGAACATAGTGTTTGCTGATGAATAATGCAATGAAAATGTGGAAATTTTATTATTACATTGTTCTTGCATTTTTTTTTTAATTTGTAGCAACTCCTTTAATAACACCAGTCATGGCAGGAGCACCATCAGTTGCAAGACAAACTAGCTTTTTTAACGGTAAATTGTATTCATTCAAAACTTCTATAAGGGCATCAAAAATATCAACTCCAGTGGTTGTATCATGCATAGGAATAATTTCTAGAAGTTCTTCACTTACTTTTAAGTTCATATCACAACCACGAATAAAAACAGCCAACTGAGTGATATCCCATACATCTGTACTTTTGTCAATTGCAAGGAAATAGGTCTGAAATGTTGGAATTATTGATTTTATTTGATTCCTTAAGTTCCCGGCTATATCATCAATTCTGCTAGCAACGGTATTTCGAGATAAGCATATATTTTTAAATTTCTTTAATTGATCAGGACACAACACATCAACTGCCTCAGTCTGTTACTTGTCAAGACTCCAACATTATCAGATCTTATATTTCTATCGTCTAAGGCACTTTGTACTGTATCAATCCACCTATATCTTGGTCTTCCTCTGGGTCGTTTTGCTGCCAACCTGGCAGAGAACACTTGTTTTGCTAATCTTTCTTCACCCATTCTGTTTAAGTGACCATACCACCTGAGATTAGCTCTGCTAATGCATTCCTGGATGCTGACAAGTTCTTTCCTGATATCCTCGTTTTTAATATGATCTTTCTCAGGACTCTCATATCTGTGGTCTCTAGTCTTTGGTCAAGTGTTTTACTTCTGACCCAGGTCTATAAGTTAAAACGGGTTTGAACACTGTCTTGTATACGGCTAATTTAGTGTTCCGACTAATTTCTCTCTTATTCCATATGAATTTATTCAGTTGACTTCCTACCATGCCAGCTTTGTTGATTCTTTGTCTATTTCTATATTGAATTTACCATCTTCACTAAAAATCGTGCCTAAGTAGCTGAAATGTTTTACTTGTTCCACAGGTTCTCCATTCATAACCCCCTCCATGTGGGGCACCTGTTCGTGGTGGAGGGGACCTCCCAGTGATGGTACTGGCCCTTTTCATTCTTCCTCTTTTTCTTTGCTTTTCTTCCCGTATTCTTTGCTCTACTTCTCCTGAGTCTTTTTCACTATCCTTTTTCCAGACCACCATCACTGGGATCCAACGCCCTGCCGCTGTGTTTGCAGTGTAGTGCAGTGCGACCCGTGGACATCCGGAAAAGGGGGATCCTGGTAATCTTGCACTACTTTGGCCCCTGCTTCGGCAAGACGGGTGGTTCTGGATGGCCCAGCCAGGATCAATCGGCTAGTGGGCTTGCCTGCAAGGGTCAACGGTGTTGCAATAAGTCTCTCATCCCATGGTCTGGAGTCGGGATACTAGACCTGCTGCAGTGCCAGTATAGTGTCCAGGGTAGCCCTGGCGTTCCACTCCTGAGCGCATTCTTTGCTTGCCGGGTAGTTGAGCGTCCATGTGTGGCTCCGTGGTGGGTGGGGAGCTTTGGTGCCGAATTAAATTTCCTTAAAATATGAATTCTTCATCCTCAAATGTTTCAGGGATCCTAACAAAGTCCCAACCAAGTACTGATAATATAGACACAGCCTATGGAAACAGAAGTAAGAAACAAAAGATATCGGATACTAACAAAAATGTACCTACCTTTTTTAATCATTCATGCAACAGGTGAAAAACCAATTGGGAAAATGTCACCTTTCTTTATCCAAAAAGGTTTAGAAGGACTGGCAGGATCTCCCAAAACTGTCAAGAAATTACGTTCTGGTGATATCCTCGTGGAAACAATGTGCAAACAACATTCCGAGAAACTACTGAGAGCAACGACAATGGGTGGAATACAAATTGCAGTAACACCTCACAGAACACTCAGCTCCAGTAGAGGAGTGATATCAGAATGGGATCTCCTTGAGGTTCCTAATGAGGAGATATGTTCAGAGCTTAAAGAACAAGGAGTTACAGGTGTGAGACGCATCCTGATACACAGGGATGGTTGCCTGGTCCCAACCAAGAACATCATCCTTACTTTCGATACACCTAGACCTCTGACATCTATAAAAGCAGGGTATCTCAGCTGTCCTGTTAGAATATATATCCCTAACCCGCTGAGATGCTTTAAATGTCAAAGATATGGACATGCCCAAACTGCCTGTCGTAGTTCTACTACCTGTGCCCAATGTGGTAGTAAAGAACATGAAAATAAATCTTGCTGTGAAAAAAAAGCTAAATGTGTCAACTGTCAGGGAGATCATCCAGCATACTCTTGTGCATGTCAGAAATGGAAAGATGAAAAAGAGATACAAAAAATAAAAACAGAACAAAACATAACATATCAAGATGCAGAAAGAAAGCTAGCCACCATTACACCTGTTCTACAGTCCTCTTATGCTGAAAAAGTAACAATTAAAAAAGTGCAAACAGCAACTCAAACATGTATGTCTATTCCACCATTTGATAATTTCACCATATCTGAACTTTACGATAGTAAGTGCTTCTCTGTTGAACAACATGGATGGCCTTACTCCAAAGACAACTTCAAAAATGGTCCCATTCATTGAAAACTCATCTGTCAAAAAAATTATGGTGGAGACTTCACTCAAAGATAAACCACTAGACACTCGCACAGAAAAAATGGATACCTCGATACCCACTGAAAGCAAATTAAGCATACCAACTGACCCTAACAAATTTGATGTTTTGAACACTCTACCAGAGGAAGAGATGGACACTGGCCGTCCATACTTCCCAAAAACAGTGGATAAATATAAATCTGACAAAGGTAAGCCCTCAACCTCTCGAAAACCAGACAAGTCAATAAAATCAAAACAATAGGAAAATTTTTACAATGGAACTGTCGTGGGATCCGCCAGAATATTGACGATATCAAGATGTTGTTGCAGAAATACAAACCTTTCTGTTTCTGTCTACAGGAAACTTACTTAAGACCCAATGAGGACTGTATATAAAAGAAAGCTAGCCGCCATTACACCTGTTCTACAGTCCTCTTATGCTGAAAAAGTAACAATTAAAAAAGTGCAAACAGCAACTCAAACATGTATGTCTATTCCACCATTTGATAATTGGTGGAATTTTTTAGGAATTTCACTGTTGTACGTAAGGATAGAACTGGAGATGGTCCTGCTCATGGAGGAGTAGCTACCTAGTGGGCAGTCATACTCCTTTCCATCAGGTCAAACTTAATACTCCTCTAGAAGCAGTAGCGATTCGCTTCTCTGTGGGATTCCTTATTACAGTATGGTCAATTTATTTACCACCAAATGCTGAGCTAAATGAAATTGATCTTGATAACCTTATCTCGCAACTGCCTGAACCCATACTTTTGATGGGTTCAGGCAACTGCCTATTGTGACTAACGGTTGCAATACTCTATGGGGTAGTGCCAACACTAATAGGCGAGGTCGAAGCATTGAAAAAATTCTTGATAATAATAACCTTTCCCTTCTAAATAATAAACTCAATACTTTCTTCCATATGCCTACCCGCTCATATTCTGCAATTGATCTTACAATCTGTTCCCCTTCCATTCTTCCACTGCTCATGTGGGATGTTGAAGAGAACATATATGGAAGTGATCACTTTCCTGTTCTTTGTACAATGTCTTCACAGGAACAATGTTCACCCACACGGATACCTATATGGAAAATGGACCAGGCTGACTGGAACGCTTTCTCTCATCTTGCAAAATTTAATGCTGATGCCATCAGTCAAACACCTATCAATGAAGCTGTAAAATATATAACAGAATGCATTGTCCAGGCAGCAACAACCTCCATCCCAAAAACGTCATCTCGATTTCCAGTCTATCCAAAGCCTTGGTGGAACCCAGAATGTCAGGCAGCCAAAAAAGATCAACACAGAGCATGGAGCATATTTCGTAGATACCCCACCACATCAAATTTAATAACTTTCAAGCATGCTCGAGCCAGAGCACGTTTTGTAAGACGTCAGAGTCAAAAACAATCATGGATCCAATTTACTACATCAATTAATCAAATGACCAGTCCAAAAATTGTATGGGATAAAATCCGGAAAATGAAAGGCAGATATAATACACATTGTTTGTCCACCTTGGACTATAATGGAAATGTTCTTGCTGATCCCAAAGCTATTGCAGATACTTTAGGAGAAACTTTTGCTAAAATCTCAGCAACAGCTTCATATTCTCCAGAATTTTTAATGCTGAAAGAGCAGCAAGAGAAACAAAGGCTTAATTTTTCTACCAGCATTCTTCAACCATATAATCAGCCATTTGTCAAGGAGGAACTAAAAAGAGCTCTCCTACAATCTCACCCTAGTGCAGTAGGACCTGATGACATCCATTATGAAATGATAAAACATCTCCCATCATTTTCAATGGATCTTCTTCTCTTATTATACAGTAGAATACTTGCAGAGGAAGAGTTTCCAAATTCTTGGCATAAGGCAATTGTCATTGCTATCCAAAACCAGGAAAAGATCCAACACAAGCAAATAATTATCGACCCATTGCTCTGACCAGCTGTCTTTGTAAGATACTAGAGAAAATGGTTAATGCCAGACTTCTTTGGTATTTAGAAAGCAACAGTCTTCTTTCCAATACACAATGTGGTTTCCGTAGATATCGATCAACTTTAGATCATTTAGTTCGGTTAGAAACATGTATAAGAGATGCATTTCTGAAGCGAGAACATCTTGTCTCTGTCTTTTTTGACATGGAAAAAGCTTATGATACAACCTAGAGATATGGCATATTAAAAGACCTCCATAACTTAGGTCTCAAAGGACACCTCCCTATATTTATTAAAAACTTTCTGTCCAGCCGAACTTTCCAAGTCAGAGTGGGAAGTATGCTATCTCAACCATATCTTCAAGAACAAGGTGTTCCTCAAGGCTCTGTCTTAAGCGTAACCCTTTTTGCTATTAAAATTAACTCAATCATTGAAAAGCTTCCTCCCACTGTAGACAATGCTCTGTATGTTGATGACTTCACAATATACTGTCACTCACGTAACATGAGAGTAATTGAAAGACAACTTTAACAAGCAGTTGATCATGTCTCTCTGTGGGCTCTTAATAATGGGTTTAAGTTTTCAACAGAAAAAAGTGTCTGTGTACACTTCTGTCGAAAATGCATTCATCACCCAGATCCTGAACTGAGAATGGGACCTACTGTTATTCCAGTAACTGCAGAAACCAAGTTCTTGGAACTAATTTTTGACAGAAAACTCACATTTCTAGCACACATTCGTCAACTAAGAGAAAAGTGCAAAAGAACTTTGAACCTCCTTCGCACTCTATCCTCTACTGGGTGGGGTGCTGATCGAGCTTCATTGCTCCATCTTTATCGTGCACTTATACGTTCAAAGCTGGATTATGGGTCCCAAGTCTATGGTTTGGCAAGACAGAGTAACCTACGATGGTTGGATTCCATCCATCATCAGGGTATACGGATAGCTACTGGTGCCTTTCGCACCTCACCCACTCCAAGTCTCTATGTAGAAGCAAATGAACCAGCTCTATCACTTCGACGAAAACAGTTGTCTCTTAATTACGCCCTAAAAATAAAATCTCTCCCCAATCACCCTACATGGAATAGTATCTTCTCTCTGCGTTGGGAAGCTCAATATCACACACATCAAACTGCTATACATCCTTTTGGTATGCGTATTAAAGAAACTATGCAAGCTGTTAGTATAAATGTTGACAATATTAGCTACACTAAACATAACAACATCCCTCCATGGCAGGTTTGCACACCATCTTGCAACCTCTCACTTTGTCAGCTACAGAAATCTTATACCCCATCATCCATCTACCTGCAATTGTTTAATGCACACAGAGCAGCACACGCTGATTTCTTACCCATCTATACTGATGGTTCAAGAACTAACATCTCTGTTGGCTGTGCTGCTGTGTTTCCTGACATTATTATTTCAAATCAGATTCTACCTGACTGCAGTAATTATACAGCAGAGTTACATGCCATTCAGCTTGCACTTGTGCATATAAAAGAAAACTGCTACCAAAGGTGTATAATTTATACAGACTCATTGAGCTCTTTACAAGCTATCTCTTCTCCTATGTATAATCCTCATCCAGTACTTTATGAAGTGCTACACCTGCTTCACAAAATGAAAATCCTTAATTTCGATGTCCAGTTCTGCTGGATTCCCAGCCACATCGGAATCAAAGGAAATGAGGCTGCAGATGCAGCTACTAAATTAGCGCATACCTTCTCCACATACTATTTGACAGTTCCATATACAGACTACAGACAACTTATAAGATCAAGGCTAATTGCTCAGTGGGAGTTAACATG
Source organism: Typopeltis vanoorti (assembly GCF_054136105.1). Taxonomy (NCBI): domain Eukaryota; kingdom Metazoa; phylum Arthropoda; class Arachnida; order Uropygi; family Thelyphonidae; genus Typopeltis; species Typopeltis vanoorti. The sequence continues at coordinate 31,754,658 of NC_143557.1, read as the reverse complement.
GCAAGAAACATCAACAAACAAATTATATAACATTAAACCTGAAATTAAACATAGGCTTTCTAGTCAACGTACAAAGAGAAGGGAGGAGGTTGTCCTTGCTAGGCTCCGCATAGGTCACAGTCACCTTACGCATTCTCATTTACTGAGAGCTGATGACCCTCCCATATGTGAAAAATGCAACACACATCTTACTATTCATCATATTCTGGTAGATTGTCAAAAATTTACACGAGAGAGGAATGAAATTTTCACCTATCTAACCAAGCCATATACGCTCAGGGAAATGCTAGCAGACTCAGGCAAATTGCATGATGTTTTTAATTTTTTAGAAAGAATTAATTTGTACAAACACATTTGACCATAAATTTGTTTATATGTAAATACCTTTTTGCTTAACTTAACTTTTATCTTTTATTTGTAATATATCTGACCAATTATGTATAGGCCTTGATCTTGTATATTTGTATCACTCTGCTGTAATTTTGTTAATATGTAAATACCATAATGCTAAACTTAAATTTTATGCATCAATGCTGTATATAATAATTCCTTTTATTAGTATAATAATGTTTGTTGTAATCTTCCTAGATGTAGACACTGCTTTCCTTGACTTGTTTTGTACATATGTTAACCTATAATTATCTATTTATGTACTGCTGAAACCTCTGCAGTAATTTTGTTTATATGTAGATATTGTATCACTTAACATGCATTTTGTGTAAGCATCTTATTTATTGCTTTATTTTTCGAATAATCATGTAATGCTGTAGGACATCTTACGTATTTGTGTACTTTCTAGTAATTCTGTTTATATGTATTCTAAATTCTGTTTCTGCTGCATTACTAAATTTAATTTTCATACATGCATATTGTATAATAATCCCTTTTTTGCCTATTTTTGTACTGCTATAAAAAGGCATCTATTATAATTTTACATATATGTAGATACTATGTTCCTTGGCTTAGTGTTTCATATTTTATGTATTAACTTATATTGTTAACTATTTTTGCACTACTGTAATAACCTCTGATCTTGTGTGTTGCTGTGCCCTCTGCAGGAGTTCTGTTTACCTAGAGATGCTGCTTTATGAAATTATTTCTCTGTAAATGCTTATAACCTTTAGTATGGTACAGTATGACCTTTGTAGTTTTGTACCAAATAAACTAGAAATCAACCAACCAACCAACCAACCATTCATAACACAGTTGACATTTTCAATGATTCTGCCTATTTTCATCGTCTTTGTCTTTTTATTACTGACCCTCATACCATATCTATTACAACAGTTATTTAATTTAGTCAGAGAATCTTGCAGATTTGTAGCGGATTTATTTAGAAGTATAACATCATCCGCATAAAGCAAAGAGCTGACATTAACATCTTCAATTTTGATATCATGTTTAATACCACTTTCCTTCATAATGTGATCCATATAGATAATGAATAACAGAGGGGATAATATACATCCTTTTCTCACACCAGATTTAACATTAAACCATCTTCCTGTACTCCCTTCAATTCTAACTGCTGACTCATAACTCAAATAAAGACTAAGTATTGCTTGATATGCCCCATTGACACCATATAACTGTAGCTTATTGAATAGTTTCTCTCTTGGCATCTTGTCATATGCCTTTTCCAGATCGACAAAACTTAAATATAGATCTTTGTTATATTCCATGCTTTCTCAACTATTTGTTGTAAAGTGAAGATCTGATCCTGACAGCCTCTATTTGGCCTGAATCCAGCTTGTTCTTCACCAAGCTTTTCTTTCACAATTCTTCTCAACCGTTTCTCAAGTATACTTGTATAAATCTTACCAGGAACACTCAGTAGGGAAATACCTCTGTAATTCTCACATTCAGTTTTATTTCCCTTTTTATATATGGGCACTATGAGCTCTACTCCAATCATCACGGATTCGTCCCTCTGTCCAGGATTTCTGAACTATGCAGTGTAGCCACTGTAAGACATTTTTACCACCATACTTCAGCATTTCTGGTCGAATATCATCTACTCCTGCTACCTTTCAACATTTCAAGCCTTTGACTTTTTCTGCTTCAAGTATGGATATGTATTCCTCACTGTATGCCTGTGGAGTGTTTTTTTACCACCGTGCTATCACTGCTTGTTTCATTTAGCAATTTTTCGAAGTAATTACTCCATACTTCAAGGATATCTTTTTCTCCCGTTTTCATGCCACCTTTATCATCTCTAAATCCTTTTACAGCACTCTTTCCTCCATTCTGAAGCTTCTTCAACAACCTCCAGAATATTTTGCCGCCACCTTGATATTTATTTTCTGTATTCTTGCTAAAGTCCTCCCATGACTTTTGTTTAGCTAGTTTTACACAGTGTTTAGCATTCTTACATTTGTCTCATTCGCGAATAAATTCCCCTTCAGTGAATGGTTTTGACTTGCTTGCAATTAAATGTGATAACATATAACTGGTTTTTACCATAGCTCTAATATCTTCAATAGGTTTGGTAAATACACTTTGTTGATTTTGAAGTGTCAACTTTAATTCTGACAATTTATCTTCATGAAGTTTTGCAACATATTTGTCATAGTGTTCTTTATGATTTCTATCATAATGCCTTTTAATATTATATTCTTTGCAAACTGCAATAGAGTTTCTACATATCAGGCATAATTTTTTTTTCCCTTGAATACAAAAACATTGTAACTCCCATTTTTCTTGAAAACTACGATGTTCTTCAGTTAATCATTTTTTGCTCATACTGGTTTAAGGTTTCGACATTATTTTTATAAATTCTTTATTAATTATAAAGAAAACACTACACTTTCTTACGACTTGAAAATTGCTAACAGCTAGCCTCCGATTGCTGTGGTCAGTGGATGTAGCCACGTACGTAGACTGACTTGTTAAAATTCTATATTTATACATGGTGTAACAAGATTTTTTGAAATGACAAATAGAACATTATTTCCTTTAGAAATTGCAGAGTAGTTTGGCGTATAAAATAATAAGTGGAAATGTTAATTTTTTTTAAATATGTTTATTTAATTCAGCGTTGTCAAAAGTTAAATAACCATATTGGTTACAAAGTTTGGTGGGCCACATGTTACTTGTCGGCAGGCTGTGTGTTTGACATGCCTGATCTACACCAATGCTTTCTACTGCCCACCACTAATATTTTCACAGACAATCGCAAACATCCATGCCCACGGAAGGATTCGAACCTGCCGCCTTTTGGTTGGAGAGCAGATATGCTGACCACTCGGCTAACCAAACTGGCATATGAAGTTCAATTTTATCCTGTTCAACGCCAAATGGTGATCACTTCCTATTTGAAATCTTTCGTATACTCTTGTGTCCTGAATCAGTGGGAAAATATCACTGTCGACAATAACATAGTCTATGAGACTTTCTTATTCCTTGCTTCTTTTCTCAATGGAATTTGTGCACATTTTTATGTTCAAACATGGTGTTAGTAACTAGTCCATGTCCTTTTTTTGTATGGTAAGTACCTGCTAAATATAGAATTTAGCAGGTACTTACCATTATTATTAGCTTTGCTCATTTCTTCAAATTTTCTGCAAAACTTTCTTATGTCTGGTAATCGTTTCCTACTCTGCTGTTTAGATCTCCAACAAGGACCAACTTTTCCTTTCAAAAAATTCTTCCACTTCTTAGTAGAATCTTCTTTGGGACCATAAGCACAAATAAGTCTGATTGTCCAGTATCTCATTCTGATATTAGCCCACATCACTCACTCTCTATATATATATGTGTGTGTGAACACACATATATGAACTGTGAATACACATCTACAGACAGGACACACCTGGAGGTGTAGGGCTAACCACCTTATCCTCGAGACATTAGTGGTTAAATGTAGAAAAATCCTCGACACCACAAGGTAAAAGAGGAGGGAAGGAATAATAAGAAGAAATGTGTGTGTGTTATTTACTTATTTTCTTTTGTATATTTTATTTATTTTTTCATTTTTACAGGCTAGAAACTGTTCTAGTAGAGACCAAACATTACTTTTTCAAGCCACTTGTACACTGATCATTGAAATTCATCTCTTGCTCACCTTCATACGAGCAAGTTTTTTCCTTCATATAGTTTTTTCCTCCCAGAAGCTCAGTTTTTTTATCTTGCAAAGCAGGCAAACTGGCCAGAAAAATACATACAATTTACAGATATAATACACTGGCATCATGACCTTAGTTGCTTCAGCTGTAAATCCAAAACAACCAACTCTCTGTCTGCCCATGGCAGAATTTGAACATCCAGCCTGGTGGTGGGAGAATTAACCATTATATTAACCACTCAGCCAATATGATATTTTCTTCAACCTATTCAAAACTAAACAATGATTATTTCCTATTTGAAATCTCCTGTATACTCCGATACTCCTGTATTGTTATTATTTTCCTGAGTTCCATGGAGTTACAAGACTCATAATGGGAGGTCAACATCAAATCTATCACACCACTCCTTAAACTCATTCACTGTCCATATGTTATGGCTTAAGCACTGGGAAAAACTTGAGATAAAATTTTAATGGAGTGAAACAGTACTAGCAAATAATTAAAAGTAGTATTTAATGCTTCCAATATTTATCCCAGTTACAGACACTGTCAGGGAGTATACAAAATGAGACTTGTAACATGCACATAAAAGGCAGCACAGAACTAACGGAAACACATGTACGAAACATATTTAACATCCTCAGTATTAGGAATACATCCTCTTCATTTCTAACTTGTTATCCTTCTAGAAATACTCTATTATTAAAACACTTATGGAATTGAACAACGTAGTTAAGGATATAAATTAAATTAAACTTTAATAAATATTTTCCGATATTTCGGCAATGTCACGTTGCCATCTTCTAAAGGAACTTACAAAAAAAGTTACGTGCACGTAGGCACTACAACACAGAAACTGGGAATGAAGAGAAGAAGCTATTGTTCTCCTAAGAGTCCTGATGGTGCCCTCTAGCGGACTAAGTAGGTGTTCTTGACCGTTGGGCTGAAGGTCTGCTGATGTAGGCCTCCCAAATTTGGGGCAGTCGCATACAACCAAATTTGTTGAGGTTTGGAGAATTTCTTAGGGCTGAGGCTGATTCCATAAAGAGTCTTTCAAATTTGTATTTGCTACGGTGTATCACTGTAGCTTTCTTTCACCGTATTCTGTGGCGTGTATCCAGAGCATGGTCCGCAAGCCCAGAATGACGGTATTTATGAAAACGGATGTAGTCCTTGTGTTCCGAAATTCTGATATTCGCTGTCCTGCCTGTTTGGCCAAAGTAAGACAGTTTACAACTCAAGGGACCTGGTATACACCAGGTAGGTCTAGGGGAAGTGGTTGGTCTTTAGTGGAGCGGATAAGGGATGCCAATTTTCTGTAAGGTTTGTAACAGGGTCATGTTTTTTTAAGATTTTGGTAATCTTTTCCGAGGTGCCTCGGATGTAGGGAATGGTGATAAATTTAGAGTAATCCTTGTTGTGGAGGGGGGGGGGATCTGTGGTTTGTAGGTTCTAATATTTTTTGGATTTTTTTTGGGGGGGGTAGCCATTGGCTAAGAAAGTGTTCAGGATGCGATTTAGTTCAGTGTTTAGGGCCAAATCGTTTGAACAGATTATTTTAGCCCTGTTGTATAGTGTTTTCACTACTCCATATTGTTGTGGGGGGGGGGAATTGTTGGTGAATGTATCTGCCTGTATGCCTGCTTGCATTATTAAAACACTTAAGGAATTGAACAACTACGTTGTTCAATTCCTTAAGTGTTTTAATAATGCATAACCAACGTATAAGCCTGTCTACGAGAATAGAAATACTCTAATAAAGTGATCATTCACTACCCTCTTAAGCAGTGCATTCAGTGCTCCTACCACTCTTCACAAAGAATGCTGCTTAACCCTTTTACTCACCACTCCCTTTTGTAACTTCCAGTGATGGTCTTTTTCCTTGCTTCATCCCCTCTTTCTGCCATATGAAAAATCTTCTTAGTCTTAACATGATAATTAAACCCTTCAACAGCTTAAATTTTTCGATCATTTTCCCCCACCCTTTGTCTTCTACCCACCAAACTCTGCATTCTGTATGATCTCAGTCTATCCTTATAGTCATCATTGTATAGTCCTGATATAATTTTTGTTATCTATCTCTTTACCCTCTACAAGGTTACTTCATTCCCTTCAAATCCCAGTGACCAGATCTGAGTACAGAAATCCAGATGTGGTCTGATCAAAGCTTTATACAATGGGACCACCACACTTTTATCTCTTGCATTGTCCTCTTCAACATTGTGGCAATTCTGAGATGTCTTCACAATCTGCAGTATGTCCTCAGAACTTCAAATCTCCAGAATCACCCCAAGATCCTTGCTTCCTTCACTTTTTCTAGTATAACTCCAAATGAGTATGAAGCATCCCATCTATGTATTCCAAATTTTAAAACCCTTACATTTAGTTGAATTAATCTGACATATCCCCATTTTTTGCCACATCTTTCTAGCTTATTCATATTGTCTTGAAGAGCCAAAATATCAGCACTATTACTGATAACCCTCCCAAACTTCACATCATCTGCAAACAAATGAATGTCTTCCTGCAGTCATGCGACAGTATCATTGATATAAAGATTAAACAGTAATAGTCTCAGTACTGAACCCTGTGGAACTCCACTTGTAACATCTTCAGAAGAAATACAAACAGGCCTGTAGTTTGATACTGCCATTCTATAACCACCCCCATGCAGTGGTGCTATCTTATCCTCCTGCTCTCCAAGAACCTGTCCCATTCTAAGACTTATTAAACAGCCAAGTTAATGGCACAGTCAGTTCCATAGCACATTCCCATAAAACATGTGAAATTCCATCTAGGTCCCCTTACCTTATTTATATTTAGCATACTCAGTATTAAGAATACATTCTCTTCCTTCACTCCTGACATTTTATCACTCATTATCTTTCTAGGAATACTCTAATAAAGTGATCATTAAATAACCCAACTGTCATTTTCTTTGGTTACCTGATTCCCATCTCCATCCAGTATAATTTTTTCCCCCGTCCTACTCACCACATAATGAAAAAATTCTTTGGGATTCCTTTTGTATTGCAGTGCCAGTCTCTTCTCATATTCTAATTTTTCTCTCTTTACAATACTAATGATTTTCCTAACCTGAGTCCTATATTCCTCATGCAGCTGTTCTCCATTTCTCTCTCTCTACATATCTTCCATAATCTCTTTTTCTTTTCCAATTTCCCTTTTATTTCTCTTGTCATCTATTTGACTCCAAATTGCTTTATCTTCTTCACTTGAAGTATACTGTCTGCTATTGCTGTCAACAACTTTTTCTTAAGTATCTCCCATGCACTAATAACCCCTGTTCCTTCAAATCTTTCATCCATTGTACTGTTGCATGCTGGTTTCTAAGTCTATGATAGTTGCTGCCTTATAATTTCACATAGATTTTTTCTGTTTTGATACCTCCACATGCTTATTCATCCTCAAAGTCTCACTAACTGTGGACAAGTATGACATCTCAGTCACAATCAGATCCTCTGATGCTATAACTAAGTCCAACTCTTAATCCTCATGTTCCTTCTACCACATGCTGTCTAAGACAGTTGTCCCTCAAGAAATCTAAATATTTCATTTTCTCACTGCTGCATGTTGTCTCCTTTGCCTAGTTTTTATCACTATAGTCGAAGTTCACTATAATGATCACTCACTTCGCACTTTTTTATTATTATTATTACATAACACCTCCAGGGAGTTCAAAGACTCATCGACAGAGGGCATCTATTCTACAACTCTGACTCTCTTCCACTTCCATCCACCGCAACTAACTTCATCATCTACACCAACGCCATCTACCGCCGACTACAAGTATTTCCACAATCACAAACATCCATGCTCATGGCGGGATTTGAATCCACACTCTTTACGCTGGAGAGTGGATACACTAACCACTCAGCCAATCAGGCTGGCAACTTTGGCAAGCACTTTGCACTTGCCAAACTAATTTGCCTAAACATTTCCTGCTCATCACTATTTATATTCCCTGGTCTGTAGCAACATCCCACTAAATATCTGGTCTTGTAAACATCTATCTCACACCACATACTCTCAAAGTCAATAGTGCAATCTCCACCCTGAGAGGGCACAATTATCATGAGCAACACTCCATCACCATGTTTACCCTGTCTATCCTGCCAAAAATATGCTGTACTCCTTAAAACATTCTCTTGAGTTAACCAAGTTTCACTGATACTAACACTTTTTGAAAGATTGAGTCAATCAATGCCACAAACTCATTCCCTTAATTAATGCTTCTAGCATTTGTATGCAGAAAAACCAGTGCATTGCCAATATTCTAATAACCATATCTTGAGCCCTCATTAAGATATTACTGTTAACAATAATACTTAATAAGACATTTCTTTTGTGGCTTCTCTCCAAGTATATTTCTGCACACCTTTATGTTGGATTTTGATATTAATAATGATTAGTCTATATTTTGAACAGATAGCGAACAGGTACTTATTATTATTATTATTAGCTTTATTCTTTTATCCAGATTTTTGTAAAATATTCTGTATGTGTGATATTAATTCCCTTCTCTGCTGTTTAAATCTGGAATGGCTTGTCTTAGAGAGTGATGAAAGTGCAAACGATGGATAAGTTTAAGGAGTGGTATACAGTAGATTTTGTATTGACTAGTGTTGACTTCCCACAATGAGTCTAGTGACTCCATGGATGGCAGGAAGATAATAATAATAACCAAAAACCAGCTTTTTCTTCTTTTATATTATATGGGACAATCAAATCTGAAATCAACTGCTTCTGTATGTGCAAATAGCTTAGTTGTGAAGATCCATGCAAACTTTTATTTACTCTTACTTGGATAAAGGATAAAATCAAGGATGTAATATATTGTCAGGTATAATTTAAATCTGTTGAAACAGGTACAGTAGCTATGCATTGTTCTTTCACATTTCAGTCCAAACTCATGGAACAGTTTCTTCCTTTTCATTCATTCTTTATACTTTTGTCTTTTATAACATTTTTGTTCTTTTGAAAATATTTAGAAGCCTTCAGATCCACTGCTAACAAGTTCTTCTTTTATTTCCCCTATACGGTTGAGTAGAAAGATGCACGTTATTAGTTCTTCCATGAGACTCTTGCACTGTTAGTTGAACAACTTCTCATGTATAAGATTAACATAAGAAAAAATAATTTGCTGAAACAAACAAGTTTTGAGTTATAGCATAACTACCATACTACTGAAATTTGCACTGTGACTGGGAAGGATTTGAGAACCCACTGACCATTCTAAAAATGCAGTGGTCCTGTAAACTCCAGAGGGCGCAGCCAAGCCTCTTAAGCAGTGCTAGTGAAAGATTATTGGGAACCTAGTAGTAATATGCTGGGTAAGGTTATAGGTAGGCTACAAAAGTCCACTTGTCTACTCACTAGGTGAGTTATCAGAGACAACTGGCAAATGAATTACAGCCTCATTCTTAATGCATTTAAAATGTATTACCTTATTTTCTTTATATAATTTACACATTTTTTTTTTTTTAGCCATCTCATTCCCTGTCAAGTTATTTGATCACAGATGAATGTAATAAAGAAGTTTTATTTTCAACCAGGAGATAGTATCTTATATAATTAATTTAATATGTTATTTCCTTTGTTAACTGTTTATCCTTTCCAAAAGTTAGTTTGTATGAAGTGACTCTCAAAGATACCTCACTGATGTTTCCCAAATGTGAAGTAATTCCAATCTCTCATAACAGGTAACGCTACTTTATGCAAACAAAGTTGGCACCTGAAGTATCTTCAGGACTGGGACAACTTGTGATAAAGTTTCACATCACTTGCCTTAGTATCCCATAATGCAAAGCACATCTCCTTGCTGACATGTATAATGCTATGCATTATGGGAAGAGTCATTACCAGTGGTGAGCTATAAGGGGCTTGTGCGAGCCCTTTGTTAAATTTTTCTCACATTTGCGAGCTCCTTGTTCTTCTTTTTTAATAATCTTGTAGAACTAGAAAATACCGCTGCAGAATGTATACATGGTACTATAATTGCTACTTTAAATTCATATGGATTCTTTGATAACTATTTAAAAAATCATCTCATCGCATTTTGTTCTGATGAAGCTAGTGTAATGTTAGGAAACATCAGGTATTTCAATCAAACTTCTACAAAGATTTCCCAACATTGTGATTTTGCATTGCATAGCTCATCATTTACAATTTGCATTAGACGATTCGATAAAAAAACATTAAAGAAATAAATCATTTTGAAATATTTATGGATAAATTATATGCTTTTTATCATCAATCACCAAAAAATCAACGAGAATTAAATACAATTGCAAAAGACCTTGGTATTGAAATTTTAAAGATCGGTTGTGTGTTTGGACCACTATGGACAGCTTGCAGTGTGGAGAAATTACAACTTTATGCAAGCATTTTGCATCAAATGATTAATATAAGGGCTTTTTAAACCGACTTCTCAATTTGGTACTTTTAAAAGATCTAGCATTAATGATTGATATCCTACAGAAATTATCATATCTGTCAGACACTTGACAAAGTCGCATTATAAGTATTATACGGGCTAAGTTATCCTATTTTTTTTTTTTTTTTTGTTCGATGATGCAAGCCCTTTGTTAAAATTTCCATAGCCCACCGCTGGTCACTACCCAGACCAGTTTCAACCTTTATTGAGGTCTCTTCAGTGGGAGCCAGACCCAGAGGTGATACCAAGGTAGAAGCAATGCAGAACTCATATTTACCTATACGAGTTGCCAAAAGGTGTCACACCTTATTAATATTAATAAATTACTCTGGATTAGAGAATGATGTTGGAAGTTTTTTCACTTGGTTAGACTATAAATTATATATTTAGTTTAATCCTTTATCCAAGTGTAAGCAAACAAAGTTTGCACCTGAAGTATCTTCAGGACTTGGGCAACTCGTTGTAAAGGTGGATCAAGCTTCAAATCACTTGCCTTAGTATCCCATAATGCAAAGCACATCTCTTTGTGGACATGTATAATGCTATGCATTATGGGATGCATACTTCTGCATTTCTTCAACCTTGGTATCACCTCTGGGTCTGGTTCCCACTGAAGAGACCTCAATAAAGGTCGAAACCGGTCTGGGTAGTGACCCTTCCCATAATGCATAACGTTATACATCTCCGCAAGGAGATGTGCTTTGCATTATGGGATACTAAGGCTAGTGATCTGAAGCTTGACCACGCGTTGCCCCAGTCCTGAAGATACTTCAGGTGCAAACTTTGTTTGCTTACACTTGGATAAAGGATTACACTAAATATATAATTTATAGTCTAACCAAGTGAAAAAAACTTCCAATATATAAATGAACATACATACGTGATGAAAAGACTTTTTAACAATGTTATTTAAAAACAAAACAATTACCTTGCAAAGACTAGCTGGAGAATGGATCATGAGAAGTTATTGACATGATCATGAGAAGTTCGTCTGACTCCATTGCTAACGTTGACTATTTTTTGTTGTTTTTGCAAGGTGTATTATTTCACAAACTTTATTGGTCTTTCCTGTTGAATTATTTTTATGGATAAGTTGCATAAATTGACCTTTCATTATGGACAATAAATGAAAGGAAATGCAAGCTGCAAGACTTTTGTGAAGTGCAAAACTGACGGCAAAGATAAGGACCAGTATATATTAACAACACTGGAGAAATTAGTTCGGTTATATCATGAGATAAAAACAATCAGGATATGGTTTCAATACAGAAGATTCGAGGAATTCAAGTGGTTGTGCTATGAAGACAAGATAGCATTCTGTAATGTATAAAAAATTTGAGATTGAGACTAGCAGAACAAAATATACAGTTGGGTGCTGCTATAGACCAGGTGATGGAATAGATGGTGGAGATAGTATGCATAATCAAATAGACTCAATGAGTGGAAGGAGGGTAATTATTATGGGAGATTTCAACTATGGTAACATTGATTGGAAGGAGGAGAGAACACATGGGAGGAAGGAATTGGATTTTATGCAGTTATTAAGGGATAACTATTTGAGACAGCATGTAATGAAAAACACTAGGGATTTGAGAGTGGTGCTTGACCTAGTAATTGCATCTGAGAATTTGACTATAATGAATATGACCATGTTGCCACCAATTGATGAGAGTGATCATAAGGTCTTGACCTGGGAGGTGACTAAATGTGTGGAATTTTCAATTAAGACAGGGTACATGTGGAATTACCAGGCTGGTAAGTATGATAAGCTTAGGAGATTGCTTGTGCCATGGCATGTAAAACTGCAAGGGCTGGATGTTGATAGCGCATCGGAGGTGGTTAAGGAGCATTTGCAGGAGGTAATGCTGACTGTATACCTAGAGTCCGAATAGTAAATCAAGTAGGGGTTAAATGGATGAATAACACTATTAAGCTTGAGCTTCAAAAAAAGAAACAATTGTGGAGGGGATTTAAGGAGAAAGGTGACCAGCAGGCGCAGGAACAGTATAAAGCTCAGGCCAGGATGGTAACAAGGGTGGTAAGAAAAGCAAAAGCGGATTACGAAAGGGAATTAGCCATGTAAGCTAAAGAGAATCCCAAACAGTTTTTTTCGATAAGCTGCAAGTAAAAGAAAAAATGTATACAGCAGAATGATTTTAAGGAATGGCGATGGTAGGGAGGTAACTGAATCAGTTGATATAGTGGAATTACTGAGCGAGCACTTTGCAAGAGTATATCATCCAGGTGGTGATATTGTAGGAATGAAGGAACCAATAGCTTATATGGGAATAGTGGTGAATGAAGTGGAGGTGAATAGTCTATTACAAAACCTTAATGTGCATACATCTGTGAGATTGGATGGTATACTAGCTTGGGTCGTACATGAAGCGACTAAATAATTGTCAATGCCCTTGACCATTTTGTTTAATTTGAGTCTTGGGTCTGGTTTAGTCCCGAGGGGTGGAAAGAGGGGGAAATAGTTCCACTGCATAAAGGAGATTCCAGGACTGCTGTTGCAAATTACCGACTGATCAGCATATCAGGAGTCGTTGTCAAGGTCGGAGAAAGTAGTCAAGAGAAAAATACAGGAATGGATAGATGAAAATTGGATACTGTATAGGGGACAGCATGGTTTTGTGAAGGGTAGATCATGCCTCAGTAACTTGCTTACATTTTATAACACAGTGACGACTGAATTGGATAAGGGTAATAGATTTACAGTGACACTGCTTGACTTTGCTGGGCTTTGACATGATACCAAATGGAATTCTAATCATTAAACTGCAGCGCATGGGGATGGATATAGGATTAGTGAGATGGATAGGAGGGTGATGGAGAGATATCAGAGAGTAGGTTATTCAGGAGTGGAGTCAAAAAGAAGGCCTATTACTAGTAGTGTGCTGCAGGGTTCTGTTCTTTGACCACTACTGTTCAATTTGTTCATTAATGGTATAGGAAAGGATCTGAGAGGAACTGTTCATTTATTTGCTGATGATGCAAAGTTGGGTAGAGCAATAGTGAATGCACATGATGTCAAAATTTTGCAGGATGATTTGGATTGATTGGAGGACTGGGCTAAGGAGAATGGATGTCAATTTAATGTGGCAAAGTGTAAGGTTATGCAATTTGGGGTGAAAAGATTAGCAGCAGTATATCACATTGGTGGAACTGTACTCCAGGAGATTTATGAGGCCAGGGATTTAGGAACGTTAGTGGATTGAGAGTTGAAGTTTAGGGGGCACGTTGCAAAAGTGCTAAATCAACTGCTGATCAAATCACTTGGTTACTGAAGAATACTTTGATGAGCAGAGACAAGCAAGTTATTGTTCCTCTGTATCGAGCCTTCATAAGACCCCCTCTTGACTACTGTGCCCAGATTTGGATGCCAGGGTTTCTTCTTGATGGGGAGGAGGTGGAGAGGATCCAGAGGCGAGTGACCAAGATGATAGCAGGGCTATGGAATGAACCTTATGAGAACAGGTTGAAGATTTGTGGGTTGCATAAATTGGTTGATAGGTGGAAAAGGGGTGATATGATTGAGACATTCAAATTACTGAAGGGTTTCTATAAGTTCTCAGAGGATAAATATAGGAATAAGATTAGTTCTCAGAGGATATTTTTGAGAACAGGACTGGTGGTGGGAGGACTAAGGACCATCCATGGAAACTGGGCAACAGTGTGGTTAGTAAGGGTGTTAGAGCTAGGTTTTTTACTTGGAGAGTGGTAAATGAGTGGAATAGACTGCCAGAGTCTGTTGTGGGTTCCATGACTGTGAATGAGTTCAAGGCAAAGTATGATAGATACTGTGTGAATGTTAAATAGTTGTTCTTGATATGATGTTTAGGGCCTTCCTCGATGAGTCTAAGGACTCCTTGGAGTTGCCCGTAATAATAATACTAAAAAAAAATATACAAGATTTTATTTTATACATTACAAACTCTGGATGACCACAAGGCTTTTGAGGTCTTTTAGTTCAATTTCACAAAAAAAAAAAAAAAAAAAAAAAAAAAAATGCTGTGACATAGACTTGACAAGAAATTGTTGGGAAACATATACTGCTTTCCAAAAAAAAAAAAAAAGGATTTAAAAAGGTTTGACAATCTGAAGTGCCTTTTTAATACATTTAATGACTTCAATAACTTTATAGGCCCAGTAGTAGAACAAGTATCAAATGACATGAAATTTAAAGAATTTGTGTCATTAACAATGATTTGACTTGGAAATAACTTAGAAGGAAAACATTTCTTGCAGATTTGTTCCACCAACCTTAAATTCTTTGCTAAATAAAAACTAAACAACAGCAGTATACAAAGTAATGGTTTGTTGAATGATTAGTTAAATTCTTCAATAACTGTGTGTCATATTTGTAATTATGGAGAAATCAGTTCAGTGAGTTAAAACACTTCAGATAGGTTAAAGTTAGCCCATTGAACTGCTTTCTCATTTATGTTTTGACAAAAGAGAGTTATCAGACAGCTAGTTTTAGATAAAATTTCATATTTGAAAATATATGTATCAGCTGAAAAAAAAATCAGAAATTGAATGTGAACAAAATAGAAAATAGAAAAATACATCGAGAAAGGTTTCTTTTTTTTTTTTTTCTACTCTCAGAAAATGTTTATGTACTACATAAGCAAAGAATAGTCACCCTAATCATGAAAAATGTTTGGGAAGGAGGGTGGGGGAAATGGCTAGCTGCAAAATTAAAGGAACCTACCAGCTTTAACAATTGCCACATATAATTTGAATTTGGCTGTTTAGATTCTGTTTAAGATGTTGCATGTGTGTGTGTGTGTATAATATGAAATATTATATTCCTCCTGCACCTGCTTACGAAATTTTGTAGATTACATTTCCCCACTCTATTCGCATAGCCGTAGCACTATGTATGTATATTTGTGCTTTATTTGAATATGATAACTTATTATCACCTGAACCAGATTCAAGTTTTACTGAATATTATATTCACAAAAAATATTGTGAAATATTCAGGGAGTGTCTGCATAAGTCTGGTAATAAAAGGTGGAACGTGCTGCATGTTTTGCACTGCGCTCAATGTCAGGATACCACGATCAGCTGAACTGATAGACTTCCAGTATGAGATGGTATTTTGGTGTCACATCAGTGATCTTTCTGTCTGTGACATTGCTTCCTGTCTCAGTATACTGAAATCCACTGTTGCTTATGTAATTTGTACTTTCCATGTACAAATGACAGCAGGATAACATGCAAAGCCACTGACACTCACTGAGAGAGATGAGCTCTGTCTTGAAATGTTTGAGCATCCTACATGTCATCAGCGGTAGACCTCGCAGACTACCTGGAATATGCAGCAGGTCCATAAGTCAGCACTAGAACTGTTAGAGTTGCATGCTTTAGATTATCGATAAAGCTGCTGTGTACAAGCCACACATCACACCATTCCTGGACTATAGATGATTGAAAAAGAGTTTTGTGGAGAGATGAATCACGATTCCAAATGTTTCACTTTGATGGTCTTGTTTGAATCTGGAGATTACCTGAGGAACAGTTTCAGCACTGCTGCATCATTCCAAATGTCAATTTTGGTGTAGGCTTGGAGTATTTCAGTTGGATGGGACTTGGTCCATTGGTGGACTTAGCCCAAAACCCGTGATGTCTGATGGCTGCCTGGACATTCTGGAGCCCTTGCATGTTTTAGCATGACAGTGTTCCATGCCATACTGTACTAAATGTCCAAGACTGGTTTCTACGAAACAGTGTTGAAGTGTTGGACTGGCCAGCTCAGGGTCCAGACTTCAACATTATCAAACATTTTTGGGACTAATAAGAACACTTAATTCGCTCCAGACCATAGAGACTGTCATCAGCAATGGGGGTGACTTTGTGTGAGGAATGGAAGAATATTCCTGTTGTGACGTATCAGAAATTGGTCGAAAGTATACCTCGAAGGGTAGTTGCTGTCATTCAGGCCAAAGGTGGTTTCACTCAGTATTAGAAATGCAATTAAGAAGCATTTTTTTTGACAGCAACTAGTTGTCGAAATACTTTTGTCAACATACTGTAGGTAAATATCTATCAGATATAGAGCATGCCCATATAAAAGTGGTCCATAAAAGAAATGTATAGCTACATGCAAAATGAATAGAGCTGCAGTGAATAGAGCAACATCTGAGCTTATCTAATAGATAAGCTCAGATGTTGAATGTCATTCATAACTTATTTTAATGGTATTACAATGCCAAACTAACTTAATTATAAAAAAGATGTTTATTAACCTGCTTATAATTTTGTTTGATTTCAAACCAGCATCTTCATTACTTGTTGCAATAATGTGCTCTGAAGATGCTGGTTTGAAATAATCCACTGAAATATAAGCCAGTTAATAAACATCTTTATTATAATTTAATTGGTTTAGTGTTGTACTACTGTTAAAATAAGTTATGAAATGAATATCGTTATGCAGTACTAGGAGTAAAAGCATCCAGACCACGTTGGATTTTGAAAATATTATCGCCTATGAATTGTACAATAGTTGATATAAGTCATCCAAACAGTTTCATAATAACGCATTTGATAGATCAAGGGATGTTATTTTGATGAGAATACTATTGTAATTTCAGAAGATACATTATTTGCTAATCTATCCTCTGTAATTTCATTACTATATATTTATATCTAGGTTGAGCCATAAGTCATGAAGGGGTTTAAACATTTAATAAATTTTTTATTTATTAATTATTTTTATTATTATTTTTTTTTGCAATAATGAAAGACAGAACCTGTAGATTTTTTTATTAATTATGAAAAACCACATCACACAAAGAACTTCCATTTTTGGCTTTCCAAAGACTGGTTCTTTCTATGGCATGTTCCATGACAGCTGTTAATGTTTCTGGTCGTAGCTCCCTAACTTCTGCACGAATATTCTCCTATGGGATCACCTAAAGGAAAAGGTGTATGTGAACAAGCCCCAGAAGTCGAACAGCTGGACATTCGTGCAGAAATTAGGGAGCTGCACCCAGAAACATTAACAGATGTCATTGAACATGCCATAGAAAGGATCCCCTTCTTTGTGGACCTGAAAATAAAGGCATTTGATGTGAATAAAAAATAAATAAAAATAAATAAAAATAATAATAAAAAAAAAATAAAAATAATAAATAAAATTATTTAAATTAAGGGGATATTAAATCCCACATTATTTCAAAGCCGAATAAGAAACTCAAAGATAGAAATCAAAGAGTTTCATGTTGGTCTGGCCCCAAGGTCGAAACTGGTCTGGGTAGTGTGACCTTCCACCATAATGTATAACATCATACATCTCCTAGGAGATGTGTTTTACGTTATGGGAAATACTAAGAATAGTGATCAGAACTTTACCCACCTTTGCTACGAGTTGCCCTAGTATTGAACCATGTGTTTTATCTTACTCTACAATCTGCCAAAACTTTTATAGTTTGCTATATTCTTTGATTTCTATCTTTGAGTTTCTTATTTGGCTTTGAAATAATGTGGGATTTAATATCTCCTTAATTTAAATAATTTTACATCGCCAAAGTGAAGCTTATTGGCTCTTTATTTAAGTAATAAATAAAATGTTATTAAATGTTTAAATCACTTATGGGCTATCATGTATAATAAAAAAAAAAGACAGTTTTATGATTTTTGTTATCTTAAAAAAATAATAAAATGAAAAAGTAAAATAAAAAGATGAGTACTGTATCATATGGCATACTTATAATTATACATATTATATCATTTCATGTAAGTCATTGTACTACATTGCCTGCACAGATATATCTTGCCATTCTCTATCAGTCATGTGCGACTGATAGAGACCACTGAATTATCTTGTATTATTCTATTATTATTAATTTTCTTATTCTTTATGTACCTATTTTCCTTTTTTCTATAAGATAACTACTTTGCAATGTTGCCATCACTTTTACTGTTGAAAGAATATTATCATTAGAACGTCTACATGATAAAAAATTTCCAGCACTTGAGATAAGAAATACATGATTTGTAACACAACTTTTCTCTCTTAACATTTTTCCATATTTTTAGCTTTATGATCGATATGTCCCTGAATATATGGAAGACACTGTTTAGTTACATGTGTGTGTAGGTGTATGTGTTTGTGTATTTATATATAAATATATATCTAATTAAATATATCTACCCTGATATATTTAATGTAATATAAAAATTAAATGACAAATTATCTTTTTTTAACAGTTTCACATATGACAGTATCTACAAATCAGTCCCAGCTGAACAGAATTCTTGCCCTCTGTAAGAAACATGGAATTCTGACCCCATTACTGAAGGGTGATTCTATTATTTCTTTAAATTATGGACCTCTAGGTGCACACCTAAAAGCTAATATACATCAACAGTGGTAAGCAGGCTCTTCATGATTTTTTAGAAAATAAATAGACCACAAGTTGCAGCACTATCATTATAACTAACTTTTTTGGTCATCATGGTTTATTTGCAATATACAAATTGTAAATAAGGAAACAAGCTAAATAAATAGGAATAAGAAAAAGTTAAATATTATATGTAGCTTTCCAGGCTTCTCTGTTTTGAGCCAGTTGAATTATTTCTCATGGAGAGTGAGAGAATCTGTGCTGATAAGATGGTTAATATACTGCCAGAATTGTTTAATTGGTCTTCCTCTCCATCTTTGTCCATTTGAGGGAGTATATAAGACTAAGATGTCAAAGTATCGAGAAGAAGCATATCTCAGATGTCCAAGCCAATCAAGTTGATGTCTGCGATGGGTTTCAATCAAGAGTTTTTGTTTTGCATCTTCTAAAATAGTGGAATTAAGAATGTGATCCTTCCAGGAGTAACTGGGTAACAGTCTTAAACAGGCCGTTTTAAAGCTATTAATGGTTTTTGTTGCTTTTTGGGTGGAAATATTCCATGTTTCTCCACCATATAAGAAGATAGCCTTAGAGCTTGCTTTGTAAAGCCAATTTTTGTTTCCAGGGTGATGAGAGTGGTTTCCATATATTTTTTAGATTCCTGTGTTGATTGAGATCTTTGTATTTTCTTAATATTATGCCATTTACAGTATTATTTATATTTGAACCTAAGTATTGGAAGTCTTCTACTTTTCTAAAAGTTGGTTGTGTTCTGTAATGTTGGAACCTTGTACTATATTTGTGAGAATTTTAGTTTTATTTGAGTTAACTGTCAATCCAAATATTTTTGCAGCTTGGCATTATTTCTCAGAGTGTTTGCTTTGGATAAAGATCAATCTATTAATACTATGTTGTCTGCGTAGCTGAGGTCACTGAGACAGAGTTGTTTGTCGTTGGTTGTTAACATTGCCAAATCTGTCCTCAACCATCCTGAAAATGTAGTCTAGGGTTATTATAAACAGGAAGGGAGCCAAGGTGTCTCCTTGTAGAACTCCTGTTGTTATAGGGAATTTTTCTGTCAATTCTCTATTGACAAGAACATAATCATGAAAATCTTGATTAAGGTGTTGCAATCGCTTCAATAATTTTGTTGGGAATACTAAACATGTTAATTCTACTAATGGAATCAAATGCCTTTGTAAAGTCTATGAAATTGAGGACAAGAGGAATATTCTTGTCTTTGGAACTTTCCAGTAATGTTCTTGCACTGTGAATGTGTTCTAATATGCTTCTGTTCTTTAGGAATCCTGCTTGATTTTTCCTTAGTAGTGAGGGAAATATAAGGTTCATACGATTAAGAATCATTTTATTGTAAAGTTTCAGACGGTAATAGAGTTATTCTATGTTAGTTTTCTGGTTTATTTAGTTTCTTTTTTTTGGTATTGGTATAATTATACCCTCTTTCAAATATGCAATAACGCTCTCAGGAAAGAAAGAAGGTATAATTATACCTTCTTTCTTTCCTGAGAGCGTTATTGCATATATTGAGGAAAATATTCTGTAGTTGGTTTCCCACCGTAGAGTATGGCTTCATATTCTGATAGAGTATTCTATCAGTCCCTGCGACTTCACCCATTTTTTGCTTGCTGAGTACTGTTTTGAGTTCGTCAAGAGTGAAGTTGTTGCAGATTTTAAGTATTTCTTCACTTATTTTAATTCTGGGCAGTGGAGTTTGTGAAATATTTTTAATGTTAAGTAAACTTTTAAAATTATTTTTCTATTCTGATGATTCTTTGTCTTCTATAGTTAAAACTTTTACCATCTTTATCTTTAATTCTTAATTTTTTTGATTTCCTTTCTTTGTTACTAAGATGTTTCACAATCTAGAAGGCTTCTTTGGTCTTATGGTTTCTATGATAATCCTTCAAAGTTTGACATATGTTTTGTATGAGGGATTCTCTGTTTAGGAACTCATATACTTGGTTACTTATTATCTCGAAGTTTTGCTTTATCTGTTCACTGTTGAGTTGTCTCATTCTTTGCTTGAGGATATTTCTGTAAAATATTTCTAGATATTTCCATAAAACTGATTAATAAATCCGTTTTATGGAATTCTGTGACACCCGATTTTCTGCTGGTTTAGGGATATACAGTGGTATCTCACTAATCCGAACTAATAAAAACCGTGCTCGTTCGGATTAGCGAAAAGTTCGGATTAGCGAATTTTCCCCCAAGAGACAACAATAACTAGTGTTTAAGACGAAAATAATCAGATTCTAATGGTACATCAATTTAATTCTGTAAATAAATGAAGTAACTGATAGAAAAAAAAACTACTGTACGGTAATGTAAAACTTAAAAAATAATACAATACACAAGTATATTTTAGTAAAAAATTTAGTTTGTATGTACTGTATTGTTGAGAACTCTGATTTAATAAAATTGCATAGTTCAGTACATAACTTTATTTGTGTATAAAATATCACTTTCTTGTTCACAACACACACAAAAAAAGTTTCACAAAATAACACAAAACAGTTTTTTTATTTCTTTGTAAAAAAAGTCACTGATTTTCTTTTGCTTCTTGGAAACTAAACTTTTTTCGAATACTTCTTCTCAGAGCAGCATTAGCAATAAAATTTTGTGGAATGGCGTATCATTCTGCTTAGCCCATTCTATACACATATCAAAACTGTCAACCGCCTCTTCATGTTTTACTTTTTGTTCTCTGAGTTCTTTATCGTCTTCTAATTCATTCTGTAGTGTCATATTTATAATTTCAGCTTCTGATTTGATTTCGAATTCACTTTCGGTTTGACCTGTAATCCATTCCGTAACATCTGTTTGTGAAATTTCAACATCTGGATTTATATTTTTAACCAAATTATGCAAGTTTTGAATTTCCTCTTTTTGTGTATCACCATAGTTATCTTGGTAAATTCTAGAAGGCCACAGTTTTTTCCATAACCCTTGAATTGCTTCAGGTTCGATGGCTTCCCAAGCAGCAGCAACTGAGAATGCTACATCCTTCAAATTTATATTTTTTATTGATGTGGTAAAGTCATAATTTTGGGAAATTACATTTAAAAGCAGTTCGGATTACTGGAGGGTTCGGACTAAAGAGGTTCGGATTAGCGAGATACCATTGTATTTATCTAGTGCTTCTGTTGCAGCTTCTTTGATTAAATTATTGAAGTGTTATTATTTTCATTGTTATTACTCATAAGCACTAGGTGTTTTTTTAGTCGTTTGCTGCAAATGGCTTGTTTATATTTATTTTGGGTTGAGGGATCTTCTAAACTGTTCCATTTTATATATCTTGTTGCTGTTTTCTTTGAGTTGATAGCTGTTAGCTGAAGCTTGATGTGAGCACTAATGATTCTCTGATTTGAGTTAAGAAAGAGGGTGTTGTAGGCTCTACAGTTCTATGTTGATCTAATCCATTTACCATTTATAAGTATGTGATTGAGTTCGGATTTTGATCCTTATGGGTGCTCTCTTTTCCATTTTTCTGTTTGCATGGTGAGGAAATTTGATGTGGAGAATGATATAGTTGCGGTCATTGCAAAGTTCTGCTAGCAGATGTCCATTGTGATTTGTTGTGTGGTGATATGTATTGCCTTATATTTCTGGTAGATTCTGCTAAGTCTGCTCCAATTTGTGCATTAAAATCTCTGCCTGTTATGTGGCGATTATGCATTAGGAGGTTTGAAAGATAAATAGCAAGTTCTTCATAAAATTTTGATTTGTTGATTTCTTTGGCAACTTTTGTGGTCACGTATACTGAGGTAATAGTTGTCTTGGGATTTGACTCTAGTGGTATGGATAATATTCTGTTTGATACTTTCTATATTGCAGCGATTTTATTATATAATTTTTTTACTGAATACGATTCCAACACCACCATTGCCAAGTTTTTCTGCTGAAGATGCAATTTTATTCCAATTCGTGTCATTCCAGTCATTCTTGGATACAAATTGCGTCAATATTGTTCAGTTCAGCTGCTCTGCATAGTCAAAGAATTTTCTACATTTTAAGAGCATGTGATCGTTATAACTGAAAACAATTAAAGGTGTTTTCCAGAGTTGGGATTTAGAGGGCTTGCTCTTTTCCTTGTCGACCGACTGTCTTCCAGGAAAGCTTTCACCAGAAAATGTCATATTTATTCTCAAGTTGGAAGGATCAGGACAAGCTATATATTTCTTCTGTTTCCTTTCATAATCATTTTTGAATCTGCATATCGGGAGATTAACCCTAACATGCTTCAGATATGGGTCTGCGGGAATGCCTCCCAGAAATGGGAGGCATTCCCCTATCTGCCACTTGAAAACAGGCTCCCCCGAGGAACTTTTTTTGATATAGATATTATTGTTATTAAAACTAAATAATAATGTTGTAGTAATGTCATCTAGAAAGAAACTTTCAAATAATCAGCTTTAGTATTGGGCAATTGTTGAAATTTAATATGCAGTGTTCCATTGAGTTTATGTCCTGTTAGATTTAATTTGTGCATGCATTTTTGCTCATAGTGATTTGATACAAAATGGGATTAAGATTGCAGTTATTATTGCATCTGTCAGAATAAGATAAATTTCTTAAATGGTGTGGATTTTTACAAGATAATTCTTTATCATTATTGTAAATATGCCTTGGGGGGGGGGAGTAGAGAATGCAGGTGTGGTCTGATGATGAAGGATTTGTACAGTGTACAACCACCACCCTATATGAGGGTGGTCTGAAAAGTTCTTGGCCTCAGCCATAGATGGCAACACTATTGGCAAGAATTTTTTTTTTCTAAGTTGGTACATCTGTCATAAGCATCTACGTGAAATTGCGTTATTCTATAAAGTAGTTTGTTTTATACAGCTGTCTGCAGCAAAAGCGTTGTCTGTATCCCTTGAAATGGATAAAATTGAGTATCGTGTGGTTATAAAATTCTTTGTAAAAGAAGGTTTAACCACAAAAGAATGTCATTCAAAGTTCATAAAAGTTTATGGGCACTCTTTTTTGTTTTCGACAATTAAGAAATGTGCTGCCAAGTTTAAACATGGACGTACTAGCCTTGAAGATGATCCAAGTTGAAGGACTTCCAAAAAGTGTAACAACACCAGAAATCATTGATCAAGTGCATGATATGGTATTGGATGACCTGTGAGTCAAAGTGCATGAAATTGCTGAGACTATAGGCATTTCAAAAGAACGTGTAGGCTATATTTTGCATGAAGAATTGCAAGTGAAAAAGCTTTGCACAAGATGGTTGCTGTGCTTGCTCACAGCAGATTAAAAACGCACTCGCATGAAAATCTCTGAATAGTGCTTGGAGGGTTTTAAAAAGAATAAAACTGATTTTGTGCTTCGATTTATTACTACGGATGAGACTTAGATTAATCATTACACACCAGAATCAAAGGAAGACAAAGTCGGTTCCATCAGCAGGAAAGGTCATGCCATTAGTGTTTTGGGATGCTAAAGGCATTTTGTTTATTAATTATCTTGAAAAGGGTAAAACAATAACCGGGGAATATTATTCTGATCTTTTAACCAGACTAGAAAAAAAAAATTCGTGAGAAAAGACCTGGTTTGCAGAAGGAAAAAATCACCTTTCATCAGGACAATGCACCTGCCCTCGAAGCTGTTTTAGCAATGGGAAAATTAAGGGATCTGTATCATGAATTGTTGGAACATTCACCCTATTCCCCAGATTTTGCTCCCTCTGACTTCTATTTCTTCCCAAAGCTAAAACTCTTCCTCGCTGGTCAGTGTTTTTTTTTTCGAATCAAGAGGTGATTGCAGCTGTAGAGGTGATATAATGTGAAAATGCACTTACACAAATGCTTGAAGTATCCAAAATAAAGGAGAGTAGTTTTTAGCATTGGTCTCAGTTTGACTTGGCCAAAAATTGTTGGCATCATTGAGACCTAGTTGACACAGAATGATCTAGTTACAGGAATAGAATGTGAATATTATTTTCAGAGAAGATAGAGGAAATGGGGAAGGAGAGGTATTATTAATGATAGCTGAAGAATTTCAGCCAACAAAAATAGAAGTTAAGGACGATTGTAGGCCTGAGGGAAATGGTTCACTTGAGGCGGTCTGGTGTGAGATAGAGGCCAATTAGACAAAATATATTGTTGATTGCTGCTATAGACTTGGGGGGTCAAGAAGATGATGTGGATGACATACATTGGCAGATTAACTCAATAAGTTCAGACTGAGCAATTATCATGGGAGATTTCAACTATGGGGATGTAGATTGGAAGAAGGAAGGGCATGCGGCAAGATGGATATGGAATTTATACAGCTATTAAGAGATAATTACCTGAAACAGCATGTGATGGAGAGAACCAGAGGTTTTAGAGTGTTGTATCTGGTAATAGCATCAGAAGACCTATATATAACTACAGTAGCAACTTTACCTCCAATCAGGGAAAGTGATCATGGAGCCTTGTTCCAGGAAGTTGCTCATGTGGATGTTTCAATCAAGAATGGGTTTCTGTGGAACTACAAAGCTGTTGATTATGACTAACTTATGTGGCAACTTGGAGAAGTAGTCAGGGAATGTTTGAAAAAGGCAGTATTAGACTTGCATACCCAGGGTCAAGAGAATAAATCAAGTCAGGATTAAGTGAGTAAGTAGCAGTATAAAGCAGGAGAAAGCATTATGGAAGGAATATAAACAAAAAGGTGATCAGCATGTTCATGAAAAATACAAAGCACAGGCAAGAAGGGTAACTAGTATAATAAGGAAGGCTAAATCAGATTTTGAGAGAAAAGAATGATAACTTTATGAAAGGATAACTTTACTCAGTGCTTATGGTAGGCAAGTGACAAAAGCAGAAGAAATAATTGTTACTAAATGATCACTTTGCAAGGGTATATCATTCAGGTGGTTTTTGCAGTTACTGATGTAACGGACACTGATGTGAGAATTGAGGTAGATGAACTGGAGGTACTCAACATACTGAAAAATATCAACGTGAATTACAGTATTGAGACCTAATGGTATGCCAGTTCTTGTGCTACAAGAATCTGTAAGAGAATTGGCATTGCCTTTAGCGTAGTTCTTTAAGTCTCAGCTCTAGTAAGGTTCCAAGGAAGTGAAAAGAGGGTAAGGTAGTTGCATTACATAAAAGTGGCTCCAAGACAGAAGTAGCAAATTACAGTCCAATTAGTATATTTGGAGTGGTGGTTAAAGTATTGGAAAAGTTGGTTAAAGGTAAAATTCAGGGATTGGCAGATAGGAATGTGATACTCTATAAGGGACAGTATGGCTTTGTGAAAGGCTGGTCCTGCCTCAGTAATTACTCACATTTTATAATAAGTTGATAGCAGTATTGGATAAAAGAAATAGCTACGCCATGATACTGCTGGACTTTGGGATAGACTCAAGATGAATGAGGATGATTAGTGAAGTGTCTCAGGACTATACTAGGGCCACACAAATGATAAAGAATATTTGAGGATGGGTATTCAGTTGTTTGCTGATGATGCAAAACTAGGGAAGACAATAGTTGATAAAGGTGATTAAGATATCCTGCAGGATGATTTAAATAATTGGCAGTGTGGGCAAAGGACAATGGTTGTCGGTTTAATATTGAGAGGTAATGCAGTTCGGGATGAAAAGATTACATATGTTGCATCATATTGTTGGTACTGGATTACAGGAAATTGATGAGACTAGGAATATGGAGGTTGATTGTGGATAGAGATTTGAAATTCAGAGGACATATTGCAATGGTTGAAAAAATAGCTCAGAGGATTACTTTAATTATAAATTAAAGATACAAAGAAATTATATACTTGGTTTAATCCTTTATCCAAGTGTAAGCAAATAAAGTTTGCACCTGAAGTATTTTCAGGATGGGACAACTCGTATATAGAAGCTGATAACTTCACATCAATTGCCTCAGTATCCCATAATGCAAAGCACATATTGGGTATGTTTAATGCTATGAATTATGGGAAGTAATGGAGAAGTCACCTCTCGGTCTAGCTCCCACTGAAGAGACCTCAATAAAGGTCGAAACCGATCTGGGTAGTGACCATTCCCATAATGCATAGCATTATACATACCCGTAAGGATATGTGCTCTGAATTATGGGATACTAAGGCAAATGATGTGAAGCCATTAGCTTCTATATACGAGTTGCCCCATCCTGAATATACTTAAGGTGCAAACTTTGTTTGCTTACACTTGGATAAAGGATTAAACCAAGTATATAATTTCTTGGTATCTTTAATTTATAGTATAACCAAGTGAAAAATATTCTAACAGGATTACTTGGATGTTGAAGAACACATTGACAAGTAAAGACAGGGAGGTTATTATTCCATTTTATAAGCCTATGATTTGGTCACCTCTTCTTCTTAGGGATCAGGAAGTGTTTGAAAGGATTCAGAGGCGAGTGACAAGCTGGTGACAGATCTGTGGAATGCTCCCTTTGAGGATAGATCGAAGGTGTGTAGTTTGCAGAGTTTAGCTGATAGGTAGAGGAGAGGGAGATGTGATATGTGTTATTGCCAAAGGGGTTCTCTAAGATTGGCACAAAAGAAATTTTTCAATGCATGAGGAGTAGGAGAAGAACAAGGGATCATACCTGGAAGTTGTCTAAGAGCTTGGTTAGTGTGCAGACTAGGTTCTTTATTTGGGGAGTGGTGAATGACTAATAAGAAAAGGATGATCATAATGGGTGATTTTAATTCTGATAATTACATTGGAATGAAGAGGTAACATCTGGAGGCAAAGATAACGAATTTCTTTAGTTTTGATGGGAAAGCTACTTAACATAGTGTGTAAGAGAGATACATGGGGATCAACAGTTCTGGATTTGATTATCTCATCAGAGGACATTATTGTAAATGAAATGTTAAATCTCCCTTCACTTGGTGAAAATGACGAAGTAATTATTTAGTGGCTAGCCATATGAGGACTTTTGTAAGAAAAGGATATATGTGTAACTATATGGCTGATGATTATGACATGCTCAGGAGATAGTTTTTGGCTATATCATGGAATGAAGAATTGGATGGGGTGCTGCTTGGGACCTGCTTAGAAACTGTCAGGCAGAGGCAATGCCTGAATGCATTCTCAAGGTCAAAAAAAAGGTGTGACATTGATGAATGAAGAAGTGAAGCATTCATTTGGGAAGGAGACATTATGAAGACAGCACAAGATGAGCAGTTATAGCCAGTTGTGTGAAGAGTACAAAGAGCAAGTAATAAAGGTAACTTGCTTGGTAAAGGTAGCAAAAGTGCAGTATGAGCAGCACTTATCTAATGAGGCCAAAAGAAATTGTAGGGAGTTTTTTTGATACTTGGTCAGTGGAAGAAAGTGATTATGGAAGGATGGTATTGGTGGATAAAATGGTAAAAGGATAACTAATGAGGAGGATATAGATGTTAAATGTGCACTTCATAAAGATATTTCATCTTTGTAAGTAACATCATGCAGAACTTGAGTAGTGGGTTCTGTATCCGAGGTTTAAGTAGACAGCAGTTGTGTTTTGTGTGAGAAAACTTGATCCATTAGAGGAGGCCATTTCACACTGTATCATCATCTTCTAACATGAGGAGGAGTTCTGCTGATACTATGATGAGGACTATGAGAGTAACTATGAGAATAACGTCTTCGTGGTGAGACGGGACCGTGATCTTCTGTTTCCTCCATAACCACTGCCACCATCATACCAACTACAGTCAAGGTCCAGGCTGGAAAGCCAATTCAAGGCCACATCCGTCACCTTGTGGATGTCTTGTAGGCCACCACCGTGAAATTGCTGCCTTGGGCAGTCGTACACAATATGAGTAATCGTCTGTTCTATGATTGTTCTCTGAGCCACGGGAGAACAATTACAATAAGGGTGATCTGACAGCCCTCATTTATGTAAAAGATAGCCACATCTGCCCTGACGAGTTCTGATCTTGTTTATGGATGACCAAATCTTCCTAGGAAGATCAAAACCAGGCTGCAGAGCACAGGGATGTTCTACCAGGAAGCCATTTGTTGGGAGATTGTTGGACCAGTATTCTCTCCATATGTCAGATATTGATGGCAGCGTAGCTGAAGAGAGTTCGTCCATGGACCAGAGAGGCTTTCTAGATTTGAGGCGAAGACTAGGTGGGTTTATGAGAGTCTGGTGTAGGGGTAGGAGTGAGTGGGTTGCTCATTGCTTTATTAAATTCCTTAATCGAGGCTTGTCTTCTCCATATGTGTGTGGTGGAGCAATGTTAGATGGAACAAGCAGCCAGGAGAGAGGGGTACTTCTCACTACCATGCGCACACTAATTGTGCGCATGGTAGAGTTCAGCTGAGTGTCTATAATGTTAGTGTGTGTTTACTTCTTTCCCAGACAGGGGCACAATATTCTGCTGCAGAGAATGCAAGGGCTAGTGCAGACGACCTTAGGACTTCTGCACCATAACCCCAGGTTGTTCCAGCAAGCCTTGAAGTGATGTTATTTTTGGTTTTAATTTTATTGGAGAAGTTGATGATGTGCCTTTTATAGGTAAGGCTTCTGTCCAGGCTCACTCCAAGGTATTTTGGGTGAGGCTCATGTTCTACCATTTTTCCACAGAAGGAAAGGTTGAGTTGTTGATTCGCCTCTGCATTGTACAGGTGAAATACTGAGGACACTGTTTTTGTTGGATTTGGCTTCAAGTACCACTGCTTGAAGTACTCTTCAAGGGTGTTCAGGTCTGTATTCAAGGTTGATTCTAGGTTGGTAAAGGAGGTGGATTGATGTAAGATCGCCAGGTCATCGGCGTACATATACTTGCTTGATCTGGTATGAGGTAGATCATACACATAGATGTTAAAAAGTATAGGGGATAACACAGAGCCCTGAGGAAGACTGTTGTGAAGGAATCTGGGCCTGCTCTTTTTTCCGCCAGTATGGATCCAGATCTTTCTGTTGAAGAGAATAGATTCAAAAAGTTGTAGAATTTTTTATGCTTTATAATATTTCCTAGTTTTAGGAGGAGCCCCTAATCCAGACAGTGTCATAAGCAGATGTTAGGTCAATGAAAGTGGCTCCAGATTTAAGTTTCTTCTGGAAGCCTGCTTCAATTTGAGTTGTCAGGGCCAGGACCTGGTCACAGCAACTTCTTCCTGGCCTGAAGCCAGCTTGTTCAGTCGTGAATGCTCTTTCGATGAGTGGTGAAATTCTTTTAAGGAGAATTCTTTCAAAGAGCTTAAAGGTGGTGCAAAGCAAGGAGATAGGTTTTAGGTTTTTCACTTCATTTGGATCTTTCCCTGGTTTGGGCACAGCAATTATTTTGGCTTCCTGCCACAGCTTTGGTAATTTACCAGTCATGATGATTTCTGAGAAAAGGGCAGCCAGCCATGTTTGACCATGTTGACCACGATGTTTTAGGAATTCAGGGAATATACCATCCACTCCTGCAGCTTTGCCATTCTTGGTAAGTTTTAAGGCTATTTGTACCTCTTCCCGAGATATTGGGTGTATGAGCTCGGATTCCGTCTTCAGGATTTGTCTGATGGAAGCTTGTACAGCAATTTTCCTGGTAGAGCTGGGATGAATCTTGGAGGTTTTCAATAAATGGTTAGCCATTTGATCAGGAGTTATCTCTGTTGTTTTGTGTGTCGTTGGCTCTGCTCCACCTAATTTTCTCAAAAGTGACCAGCTTCTTCGACTAGATGTGACGAAATTGAGTTCATTGATGGTTGAGATCCATCTTTCCTTTCTATTTTTATCCAGGGTTGATATGAGCTCCTTTGCAATAGCTGGATCTTCAGTTTCCTCATATTTGGCTAGGAGTTCCTCACTTTCTCTACTCCAACATGGGATATATTGTTTTCTGTAGCCTCTAGGAATAGAGGCTTTTGCTGCAGATTTGAGTAGGTTAACAAATCTAGGATAGCAATTAGGAGTGGGTGGAATTGCTCGATTTGTTTCTGAAATACAGACCAGTTGGACCTGCGGAGATTCCGTCTAACAATTGGTGTTCCGCTGATGACTGGAATTGATGCTCCTATCTCTATTAATGTAGGACAATGTTGACTATTCGGGAATCTGTTAAGGATGGTTCTGGTTGATGGAAGAGGATGGTCTTCGGAGTCTTTGGTGACTATGCACAGATCTGGGGTGTAGGTTCTGTTCCATTTGGCTGAGTAAAGAGTGCTGTCCTTGGCATCATAATTCAAATACAAATTATATGTATCCATCCAGTTTGCTAGATTATTACCATCCTGGTTGTTAGAGGAATAGCCCCACATGGTGTGATGGGAATTGAAGTCACCAACATAGATAGCAGGGTGTGGAGGAGGTCTGTCCATCTGATCAGGCCAGGATTGTGATGGAGGTTTGTAGACATTGTAGATGGTGATATTTTGAACTTTGATACCTATGGAGTATTCTGTATCAGGAACACTTTGGGTTATATCCTTGAGACCAGGCCGGATATAGGCTGCTAGACCATGCTTGAGGTGGCAGTTATAAGACACGGGAATGAGGCCTGGGATCTTTAGTCTACTGAGGGCGGTGTCAGGCACATGGGTTTCCTGGAGAGTCAAGACATCAATTGCTTTATCTTTGGCTATTTTGCCGATGACTTCAGCTTTGGATTTAGATATCCCTTCTATGTTTAGGGAACATATCTTGAGGTGGTGTTGATTAGGGGAATGTAACATATTTTTTGAAGCTTGCCCTCCACCTAAACAAGCGACGTGATCCTTGTTTTTCCAGGCGAAGATCGAGCTGGCATGGAATTTTTTATGTTTTGTATTCATCATAAATGTAAGTAGTCCAGGAGGCTTGGAAACCTTTGGACGCCTTGTTTGAGACATTAGCTTCGTGTTACCTGTGATTCATCTCTGGGGCTTCTTTTGTCTGAAGCACAAACAATGTAACACAAGGCAACACTACTATGTTATAAAGATACTAAATACTCTAAAAACATGAAAATCTATGCTAATACACTATAATACTCTAATTTTCTGAGGAAAAAATACAATTAAACAGATAAAAATCGCAAATTTTACACAAGCACTAAATTCCACAACCACTCACAATATAACCTCAAACCAATTATATGAGTAATTATATGAGGGCATGTTGCTCTCTAGCTTCATTTATTTTTCATAACCAAATAGATAATAATAACAACAGGACTCCAGCATTGATGTAGTAAGGTTATTTATTTATTATTTTTTTTCATCAGAGGTCAGGCCAGTAGTTTTAATAGTTGACCAAATTAATGTGACTTTGGCATACCAAGTAGATTGTAGCTTAGCTTGTTTCTTTGCATTGTAATAGTCTTGCTTCATCTTCAGTTATTTCTTTACGTGTCGTAAAATGTCGTCTACCGTAATGGTCAGCCGCGTCATTTGTAATCTTCTTGCTTTCTCTTAATCTTATTTCTAGTAGGGTTTAAATGTCATGAAATGTCAATTGCTTTAATTGCCAGCTGCCACCATTTGTTACATTCTACTATATTATTTCTTATTTTCTCACACTCTATAGTCTAACAAATTTGTTTTTCGACTGCGGCAGTTAGATCACGTATTGTGTATGAAATTATAAGATTCTAAGCTGAAGACAAAGCAGATATTGTTCTTATTCCTCACTAACTTTAATCATTATTTTAGAGCAGTCATAGCTTGAACTTAATCACTTAATTTAAGATAGATATTCAGCTTTTCATTACTCTACCACATGCAGGTTTGAACTTTTGGGGATAGTTCATTGACAAAAATCAGTCCAATGTGTTGTTCAAATCATTTAATTAAACCAAGAATTCTTATTACACTGTCCAATCCATATTAACTCATTTATACAATCAAGTCAGAATTCATAGTTACAAATGTCTCTAAATTAAGTTTAGTTCTCCTATTTTTCTATTCTTAAAACCTAAATACAATTTAATACATCCTACTACTCATTCTTATACAATTTGAATGTAAAGCACACCTCAATATCAACTTACGCTACCTTGTACAGTACTCTTCTTACTCTTATAATGTTAACTTACACAATTTTATCTTAATTATTTATGTTGTCACAATTAACTACGAACAGAGACACGTTTGATGTGAATTGCTCGGAATTATTACATACCTAAGTACTCACAATGAGTTGCAATCTTTACATGTATACTCCAGATGATAACCTTAATGTGAAGGTCAAAACGTCAAGTGATTATTTTGGTCCATATTAAACTGAAGTTTTTACTTTAACATGGTAGTTGTTTCCATAATTTGTATAATGAAGTTATTATTATTATTAAGAAAAGAATGAGGTTTGCATGAAATTTGTCATTTTGATTGTAACTTTGATAAATTATTTCTCTAAAGAAGAAAGTTCATTACGTACAATAGAATTGCAACATTTAATTCCCATGTATGAAAATGAAGACTAGTTTTAGCATTTGATTTGTGAAAGTCTATTGAAGGTTAAACCATTTTTATTATTACTTCTTTCCAAACATTTGCTTTCAAGGAACTTTTTTTTTTGTAGTTCATAGCACTGTCATAAAGGAATTCAAGGACTCTTTTGTGACCTGCAGTTATATCTTTACAAGAGTTTTCATTCATTCTGTAAAAACAGTGAACCTTGATTTATTACTTTTTTTTTTTTTTTTTTTGGTGCCAATCTCATTTTCACCTTACTGTATATAATAAGGATATATGCTATTTTTCTTCTCTTTTCTTTTATTATTTTTTTATTTTCTTTCAATCCTACTGATGAAGTTTTGAAAGTTGAAACACATTAGTATTATGGATGGCACTGAGGGCTAAATAATCCATGTGCACACTGCTTCAGAGATTAAGCATCATCATTCTCATAGTATGTGATAAAAGTTCTTTCACAAATGCAAATGTTACATTATGATTCATACCTGTCAGAGGTTTCAAAACAAAGATGGTAGCCATTCACCATGTAGCTTAACTACTGTATATTTAAATGTCATCTATTTGATCCTACCAGCCTGGTTAGCCAAGTGGTTCATGTATCCACTTTTTAACCAGAAGGTTGCAGGTGTAAATCCTGCAAGTATGGATGTTTGTGATCATCTTTACATGGGAGATAAATTTCATTGCATTGTTAGACTGCTTATTGGAGCCCTGAAGTGGCATGAATTAAATTTCCATGTTTGGTCTCTACATCAGAGTTTCCAGATTATGCAAAAAAATATTAAAAGTATAAAAAAATTATAGAATTAATAAAAATAGAAAAAAATTTTAGCCTACCCACAGTGCTAATGAATTATAGGTTTACAGTCTTTCATTGGTGTGAGTCACATAAAATAATGTGTCTGTGTCTAGGTGTTGATTTATAGCAAAACGTTTGTATTAAATTAATACAGAAAAAAGATATCTTCCATATTTTGAAATTAGTATTATTGGATTCCAAATAGTATATTATTATTTTTTGTATTTTAATTTCATTTAGGTGGATCTCATTGTTAGCTAATAATCGTGTGACTTTGTTTCCTGTATCGGTGCCTCTTTATTTTAATTCTGAATTAAAAGAAACAAGTGAAGAAAAAATAAGGAACAACTGGTCTGACTCTTCTTTAATTAATAGTAAGCGTTACTGTAAATAAAAGGATAACATTTATTGTATATATTGAAATAATGCTGATAGTTTTGCTTTTTTTTTTTTTTTATGTTGCTCTCCTCATGGAAGTTATTTGCATACCTAAAGTACATTTTGTACCCTAAGTGGGCTAAGGAATTTTTTTTCCATATTATTATCAATTATATATTTTTTGTATTTTTGATGATTTTTTTTACATAGTCCAGAAACCCTGCTCTAGCAACCAAACATGGAACTTTTTCAAGCTACTTCAGGCCTTCAGTAAACAGAGCATTGGTCTCACACTGAGCAATGACATTCATATCCCACCTAAAGACAATCACAAACATCCATGCCCATGCTGGGATATGAACCTGCAGACTGTTGGTTGGAGAGTAGGTATGCTAACCACTCTGTCAACTAGGCTGGCTAATATTCATTACTATTAATATATCAATAATTTTTCAGCAAGTGAGAATAATGTATGTTATTGTCTTCATCTTCAAAATGGTCAATAATAATTTAGATGTGTGATGGCTTACGAGTAATATATGAAAGGGATTAGTGTATTCAAAATGTCGAGATCACAAGTCAACAGTTGGTGAGTAATTATATTATTCTTAGAAAATATCTTGGGTTGATTTTTATCTCCACCTTTTCCTGTGAGTGATGCAGTGTGCAGTAACACAGAGAATTGGAAAAATGTTGGATTGAAAAAAAAAAAAATGTATGTCAGACCAGGAAAATGAAAAGGAATAGCCAGAGTGCAGCTCCTGCCCCACTACCCACCAGATGATCCAGAATTAAGCAGTCAAACCAGCCTGGAAATGAAGCGTGTATCTAGATGAAGCATGAAATTATTGAAAATGCTGCAAAATAGAGTAATTTATTCTGGATGAAATTCCTTTAATTTGGAAACTGAATTACACTGTAATTAGTTTGGGCCTTGCCTGTTATTTTGCATCAGTTACCATTTCATCAAAACAAGTTACTTGTAATTGTCAAGGAAAACTGGTAAATTTCTTGATCACCTGCAGTAAAACTTTCTCATAAGCTAGGAACTTTTTTTTTCAAGATTTTTCAAAAATTTTATAAAGATTCTTCTGATCGCTTTGGGAAAAAATGACAGGAAGTTAAATGTGTTATTGGAAAACAAGCAACATGCCAGAAGATTTGTTTATTTTGAGGCTAAGCAGACAAAACATGTATGTGGCATTTACATTTCCTGACTTTTAGCTTGTGAAATTTGTTTCTGTTGATTTATATATATGAATAAACCAAGATACCAAGAAATTATATACTTCGATTTAATCCTTTATCCAAGTGTAAGCAAACAAAGTTTGCACCTGAAATATAATCAGGACAGGGCAACTTGTATATAGAAGCTAATAACTTCACATCACTTGCCTTAATATCCCATAATGCAAAGCATTATGGGATACGTATATCCTTATACGTATGTATAATGCTATGCATTATGGGAAGGGTCACTACCCAGACAGGTTTTGACCTTTATTGAAGTCTCTATTATATTTCAG
This sequence comes from Typopeltis vanoorti, assembly GCF_054136105.1. Taxonomy (NCBI): domain Eukaryota; kingdom Metazoa; phylum Arthropoda; class Arachnida; order Uropygi; family Thelyphonidae; genus Typopeltis; species Typopeltis vanoorti. The sequence goes on along the minus strand of NC_143557.1, from coordinate 31,718,712 downwards.
GTACAAACTTTGTTTGCTTACACTTGGATAAAGAATTAAACCACGTATATAATTTCTTGGTATCTTTAATTTATAGTATAACCAAGTGGAAAAACTTTCAACTATCTCTAATCCAGAATATTTTAATAAAATTTCTTGGTATCTTTAATTTATAGTATAACCAAGTGGAAAAGCTTCCAACTACTTCCAATGAATACATAGTTGCATTTCCTTATAACACAAAATATTTTTCAGTTCCCCACCCCCCCTTATTTTTCAGTGTATAGTTTAAATATACATTGAAAGATGCTTTATCAAGTCAAGATGCATCCATAAGATAGAAAATTCAATAGTTTTATTCAAATAAACATGCATTTATAGAAAATTTATTGAAAAATCTATTTCTGGGGATGAAAAATTTGCTTTCATTCCTCAAGATCTCATAAAACAAGTACAGGTAACCCTCGTATAATGTGGTACTTATACAACGCAGTTTCGATATAACGTGATCTATAAATTGTAGTAACCCTTGTTCAACGCTGTTTTGATATAACGCGGTCTGCAATTTCTAGTAACCCTTTTTTTTTTTTTTCCCCGTATATTTTTTGCAGCGGGACTTAAAAATTAAATATTTATCTTCATTAAATTTGTGTCTACCCATATCGAGCAAGTAGTTATAAGTATGGAATTTAGTTTTCTTGTATCCCTGAATAAGGTAGTGTACAGATGCTTTTGCACTCTGTGTAATTCTCAATTAAAGACAGCTGGAATAAAAACGGTGCTAACTAATGAATCACATGTCCCTTCTCACAGAAACTATGCTGTATAGACTCAAGCGAAATCATATGTTGTACTGAAACACTGTATCTAACTAAAAACTATTGTCCAATTTTTCAGTTATGAAATAAGTGTCTGTTTTATTGCATTTGATATTCTCGATGTCATTATGACAGATCACAAAGGCTAACTTAAAATAAAATTCTACCAATAATTGAAGCATGCCATATAATGGGTGTGCGAGTTCACCTGCCACCTCAAACACATACAACCAGCCATAAAATTCAACCAAGGGTTGAAACTTTTGTGTGAGTTGAGCCAGTCGGTAATGAGAAGTTCCATAGGAACGATAAATGACACCCTGTCGTGCATGTGCTAAAACTAATAGTGATTGTTGCTATGACAGTTTCAGATGTTATGGAATTCAGTTGAAGAGAATTAGCATTTCAACTCAACACGTGTTGCTGCTCTGAGAATAACAACTGTTTTTCTCAAGCTGAGCAGTTTATTTTCTGGTAAGTTACATATGTAATGCTTTTTTTTTTATGTAAAAGTTTATTTGCACGTCTTTATAGCTGCTCTCTTGTGTAAAACAGAATTCAACTTATACGTACTGTAATAATTAAAAAAAAAGTTGAATAATTTATAAGCATATAAAAGGATATCATCTGTAAATTGTTGACATGCCAGCAAAATTCTCAAACGTGCTACCTCTGGCACAAGTGCCATAGATTCGCCATCTAGGGTTTGCTATATAAAGTGTTTATTGTTGAAATTGCCTTCGTTTTCTGCCAGGAAAGCACATTAAAAATCATAAGTGTGTTATTCTCAAGCTGAGCAGTTTATTTTCTGGTGAGTTACATATGTAATGCTTTTTTTTTTATTTTTTATGTAAAAGTTTATTTTATTGTAATGTCACTAAAACTGCAACAAAAGGGAAAAAACCAACATTGAAGAGGAATTCATTTCTCTTGAAGAAAAAATTAAAATCTTGGATCAGTTAAAAATTGGAGAAAAACTAGGATTTGTTGCAAGGACTCTAAATTTAAATGAATCAACAATTCGAACAATCAAACAAAATGATCATAAAATCCGAGTAAGTGTTATTGCTGGGTCAATGGTAAGTGCAAAGCGCGTTGCTCGTGTACGCGATATTCTAATGGAAAAAATGGAGAAATGTCTAATGATTTGGATAGACGATTGCACTCAAAAGAAAATTCCTTTGAATGGACACCTTATTAAGCAAAAATTCCTCAAAGTTTATAAACATTTAAAAACTTGATCAAGATTCTTCAGAAGAAATCTCTCAGCATGGATTTTGTACCAGTAAGGGTTGTTTCGAAAACTTTAAAAAGCGGTGTTCTTTGTATAATTTTAAAATCCAGGAAGAATCAGCATCAGCAGACGTTGAAGCTGCCCGGAAATACCCAGCAGAACTTTTAAAAAACATTAAAGAAGGTGGTTACAGTGCAGACCAGGTGTTCAATGCAGATGAAGCTGGGTGATATTGGAAAAAAATGCCAAAATGTACCTATATTTTGAAAAATGAAAGATCAGCTCCTGGATTCAAAGTTTCTAAAGATAGAATTACTGTACTGTTTTGTAGTAATACATGACAAAACCAATGTTTATTAACCTATTCGCAAATCCTCGTGCGATGAAAGGCCTCGACAAGTCCACCCTATCTGTTTATTGGCGGGCCAACAAAAAGGCATGGGTTACAGCTAGTGTTTGAAAATTGGTTTTTCAAGTGTTTTGTGCTCGATGTAGAAAGTTACACAAAGAAAAAGAATATGGACTTCAAAATTCAACTAATTTTAAGTATCGCACCAGGCCACCCAACAAATTGAAGACATCCGAATATTAAAATAACTTTTTTGCTGCCTAATACAACTTCACTTATTCACCCACTTGACCATGGAATGATACCAACATTTAAGTCATTATATTCGGCGAATATTCCAATTAATTTTGGAAAAAAATGGAATCTAATCCAAACATGACACTGCCTGAAGCATTGAAAGAGTTTTCAATATGAATTGTGTGAAAATTATTTCTCTGTCCTTTAAGGAATTACAACCCTCTACGCTGAATGCTTGCTGAAAAAAATATGGCCTGAAGCCGTTCTGGAACAAAATTTCGTACCTCCAGTGGATGCTGAGCTACGTTGTATAATAAACATCACACACATTATTGGTGGAGGGGCTTTTGCGATATGGTTGAAAACAAAATTAGTGAATTAATTGATGGAGAAACAGATTTAAATGAGGAGGAACTGATGCAATTAATAGATGGCGGGGAACGTTCTGCTGAAGATTCTGATTATGATGAATACATTAAAGAATTCAGTTTAAAGAAATTAGCAGAACCATTGAACTTGGCAAGAAAGTTATTTTACAGATAATGATCCCTCAATGGAGCTCTCGGGAAAATTCACGAGAGAATTGGATATTTTTTAGCACCATATTATGAACTTAATAAAAAAATTGCAGCATAGTGGTAAGCAAAGTCTTAATACTGACTTCTTGATAACTAAACCAGCCGAAGTAGGCAATGAGAATTATAACAAATGATGTTCAAGAGATTTCAAGTGGTGACGACCTCCGGCCACTTAAAGAACATCTACGAAATATGCACTTTATTTTATTGTGTCTGAAACATTTATGCATTATGTGCAATGAAATTTATATACAATTTATAATTTTTATAATTTTATACTATGTATTTGTCTCATAGTTAAAGTTTTCTTAACTTACATGAATTACCTGAATTAAATAAAAATATTGTTTTTGTTGGATATGTCATTGTTGTTTATATAATTAAAAAAAAACGATTTCGGAACATATCCCTACTTTTTCTATGTGGTCACGCATAACGCGATTTACATAATGCGACATTTCTATGGAACCTAACATCTGTGTTATATGAGGGTTACCTGTAATAACAAATACTACACTGAATCACTGATGTATAAATATATCCACAGAAACAAAAATTTGCTTAAAGCATCTTTTAGGCCCCAAGGAATGGTAAAATATTTGGAATCAAATGCAATTATTTATTATTAGTAATGCCTACATAATACACTGGCATCAGGATAAAAAATGGGATAATCTGAAAAATTTATCCAAAACTGATCTACACATCTTATTCCCCCCCCCCCTCACACTTCCATCATGTCCAAAGTGAAAATAATGCTGCTTTTTGGTACAGTTCTGTTATATGTGGGACTGCAACATGCATGTCTCCCACATTACCTGAACAAACATGCAGCATATCTTCAGTGGTGCAAAGAGTGTGTACAGTGGGATGTGGATGCTTGGAAAGTTGTGTTATGGAGTGACAAATCACACTACACCCTCTACCGAGCAGATGGGTGTGTATGTATCCAGCTACACACTTTCTCAAGGCAAAGCCCAAGTAAACAAAAATTCAAATTTTACTATTAGTAATCTGCCATTTATCTGACCCTGATCTTCATTGCTAACCTTTATCTTATACCATTACAGCAGTATCTCTCTTTTTCTACTCCTTCCCCCTCCTTTCTCACTTTTCAACAAATGATTGGCTAGTACACTGCTTGGAAAGAAGTCAACGGTCACTACATAGTCAAGGTGCATTTTGCCATGTAATGAGCCACATGTTTGTATCCAGTATAAATTGGAGGAATGTGATATCCCAAGTCAGTGCAACTTGTGTCTGGGTGGAATAACTGTGAGAAGGGAACTGATGGAGTTTGAAAGAGATGTTGTGATAGAATGCCATGTTACAGGCCTATTTGTTCGACAAATTGTTAAAAATTGAGCCATCCCAGGTCAACAATCTGTGATACTATATACTGAGATGAAAGTGCAGGGAGTCAAAATCTGTCATTTGTTGGCTGAAACATTGAATGTGGAGTTCCAGGCATTAACTGGAACACAAACCTACATAAAAAAAACATTCAGAACCGAGGCTCATAACATGGGTTTCCATACTGGGACTGCAATATGCATGTCCTGCATTACCCAAACCAACATGCAGCAATGTCTTCAGTGGTGCCAAGAGTGTGTACAGTGGGATGTGGAAGCTTGGAAAGTTGTGTTATGGAGTGATGAATCACACTACACCCTCTACTGAGCAGATGGATGGGTGTGTCGGATGCCTGATGAATTTCTGTTACCAGAACGCGTAATCCCTACTGTGAAATTTGGAGGTGGCAGTGTGATGGTATGGTCCTGTTTTTCCTGGTTTGGCCTTAGACCTCTATTTATGTTGCCACAAACATTGAACTCTGAGAGTTATCTGAACATTCTGGACAATGCAATGCTTCTTACTGTGTGGCATTTCTATAGAACTGACTATTGTCTCTTTCAGCAGGACTGTGCACCATATCATAAGGCTGCTGTTGTAACTGCATGGTTTGTGGACATGAATGTCACCACACTTGACTGGTCTCCACAGAGCTATAATCTCAACCTTATTGAACATCTGTGGGTTGCACTGCAGTGTCAAATGAGATCAAGGGACATCTGCCTCACAACAGTCTAGGACCACATTACTTGCCTACAGGAAGAATGTTCCAAAATTCCCATTGATTGATATTGTACACTTGTGGAAATTATGCCTCGTAGGATTGCTGCAGTCATTTTAACCAAAGGAGTTCCTATCTCTTATTAAGGTGGGCACCATGGCTGTTTGTTTCTCATACTATGGCATTCGTTGACTTCTTTCTAAGCAGTCGTATGTCAACGACAACTTTCAAACAAAATATCTGATTGTGGTTATTGCATTATGCATTATTTTCACATATCTATATCTATGTGAAATATAGATAGAATTACAGCATGGTAAGATTGAAGGAAGTGATCACCATTTAGTCTTGAGCAGAATAAAATTGAGTTTCATATTGAAAAGAAGTACTTAAGGGTCAAAACTTAAGGTACTTAAGGGTCAAAGCTGTATAATTGAGAGGAGCATAGCCTTTAAAGGAATGCAGAGAACCGACCAGGGCTTCTAACCTAATGTCCACTCCTCAACTTCTCGTGGTGCACCCTGTTGGGTATCTACTTGGATCCTGAACAAACGAGGATGGGCTGGCAATTTGAATTTAGCCGACCAAATTGTATTCTTATTGGTTAAACCAAAATACAAAATGATGGTACCACATGACAAAATTTCATGCTGGCTGGGACGTCGCCCGGTTAAACAAGACCCCCGTTGTTTTTGCCAGGGAACCAGGGTGAACAGCAAAAAGTCAGCTACTAGAACAAATCTGAAAACACACCCCAACTCAACATCACCAGAGTTAAAGATCAGTACTATCAACATAAGAATCCTAATGGCAAAGAAATGGAGCTAGCTAAGGAATTAGATATGTACCAGATCGACATAATAGGGGTTGACTGAAACAAAAAAGATAAAAACTGGTGAGATCTTTCTGAGCAATAAATACAAAATGTTATATTCAGGCAATGACAATCAAGGAAAAGGAGGAGTAGCCATAGTATTCAACACAAAATATGAGACTAATCTTTTTGAATGGCAGGCAGTCTCAAGTAGAGTAATGTGGGCAAATATGAGAATGCGGAAGTGGACAATGAGACTTATTTGTGCCTATAGTCCCACAGAAGGTTCTACTAAGGTAGAAGTGGAGGAATTTTTTGAGGCTTTAGAAAAAGCAACTGACACAATGAAAAAGGAAAAGTTGGTCCTTGTTGGGGATCTAAATAGCAGAGTAGGAAATGATTGTCAGACATACAAAAATATTTTGGGAAATTTTGGGGAAAAGAGCAAAGCTAATAATAATGGCAAATATCTATTGGATTTCCGCTCAGGACATGGATTGGTTATTACTAACACCATGTTCCAACATAAAAATGTGCACATATTCACATGCAGAGAAGAGGCAAGGAATAAGAAAAGTCTCATTGACTGTGTTATTGTTGATAGCGATGTTTTCTCCCTGGTGCAGGACACCAGAGTGTACAAAAGATTTGAAATTGGAAGTGATCACTATTTAGTCTTGAGCAGAATAAAATTGAATTATATATTGAAAAGAATAACATGTAAGAAAGTTTTAAAGTGAATAAAAGTTGAGCATTTCTCAGATGTGAACTGGAGAATAAAATACAGAAAGATTATTGAAGAAAAAATGAAAGAGTTTGAGAACAGGAACCACATCTTGGAGATTCAGTGGCAAGCCGTTAAGAAAACCCTGATTGATTCAGCTAGAGAGGCATGTGGTGAAGTTGTCTGCAAGGATAGAAAAATTAGAACTCCATGGTGGACACAGGAAGTTAAAGAGACAGTGAAGGAAAGTGAAGAAAGCATATCAAAAGTTCCTGGCAAATAAGTCAGCTTGTGCTCTTAGAGAATACAGAGACAAATGTAAGAAAGCTAAACAAAAGTCATGGGAGGACTTTGGCAAGAATATGGAAAATAAATAACAAGAAGGTGATAAGATATTCTGGAGGTTGGTGAAGCAGCTTAGAAATGGAGGAAAGAGTGCTGTAAAAGGAGTTAGAGATGATAAAGGTGACATGAAAACAGGAGAAAAAGATATCCTTGAAGTATGGAGTAATTACTTAGAAAAATTGCTAAATGAAACAAGCAGTGATGACAGCACAGTGATAAAAAAAACACTGACCCAGCATGCAGTCAGAATACATATCCATACTTGAAGTAGAAAAAGCCATCAAAGGCTTGAAATGTGGAAAGTCAGCAGGAGTAGATGATATTCGACCAGAAATGATGAAGTATGGTGGTATAAAAGTTTTACAGTGGCTGCACTGCATAGTTCTGAATGCCTGGACAGAGGGACGAATTCCCGAAGATTGGAGTAGAGCTCTCATAGTACCCATATATAAAAAGGGAAATAAAGCTGAATGTGAGAATTACAGAGGTATATCCCTACTGAGTGGTCCTGGTAAGATATATGCAAGTATACTTGAGAAACGGTTGAGAAGAATTGTGGAAGAAAAGCTTGGTGAAGAACAAGCTGGATTCAGGCCAAATAGAGGCTGTCAGGATCAGATCTTCACTTTACAACAAATAGTTGAAAAAAGCATGGGAATATATCGGAGATCTGTATTTAAGTTTTGTCGATCTGGAAAAGGCATATGACAAGCTGCCAAGAGAGTAGCTATTCAATACACTACAGTTATATGGTGTCAATGGGGCATTATATCAAGCAATACTTAGACTTTATTTGAGTTGTAAGTTAGTAGTTAGAATTGAAGGAAGTACAGGAAGATGGTTTAATGTTAAATCTGGGGTGAGACAACGATGTACATTATCCCCTATGTTATTCATTATCTATATGGATCACATTATGAAGGAAAGCAGTATTAAACATGATATCAAAATTGGAGATGTTAATGTCAGCTCTTTGCTTTATGCAGATGATGTTATGCTTCTAAATAAATCCGCTATAAGTCTGCAAGATTCTCTGACTAAATTGAATAACTGTTGTAATAGATATGGTATGAAGGTCAGCAATAAAAAGACAAAGACAATGAAAATAGGCAGAATCATTGAAAATGTGAACTGTGTTGTGAATGGAGAACCTGTGTTACAAGTAAAACATTTAGGCTACTTAGGCACGATTTTTAGTGAAGATGGTAAATTAAATATAGAAATAGACAACAGAATCAACAAAGCTGGTATGGTGGGAAGTCAACTGAATAAATTCATATGGAATAAGAGAGAAATTAGTCAGAACACTAAATTAAATGTATAGAAGACAGCGTTCAAACCAGTTTTAACTTATGGATCTGAGAGCTGGATCAGAAGTAAAACACTTGACCAAAAACTAGAGACTGCAGATATGAGAGTCCTGAGAAAGATTAGAGGCGAGAACAGATGGCATCAATGGCAATATCATATTAAAAACGAGGATATTAGGAAAAATTTTATATTAGGTAAATTTTTATTTTATATTAGGTAAAAAGATATTAGGTAAATTTTTCATAGGAATGCGTTAGCAGAGCTAATCTCAGGTGGCATGGTCACTTAAACAGAATGGATGAAGAAAGATTAGCAAAACAAGTGTTCTCTGCCAGGTTGGCAGCACAATGACCCAGAGGAAGACCAAGATATAGGTGGATTGATATGGTACAAAGTGCCTTAGACGATAGAAATATAAGATCTGATGATGTTGGAGTCTTGATAAGTAACAGACTAATTTGGAGGAAAATTGTAGATAGGAAGTTAGTAATGATGTAAATTTTTCATGTAGTACTATCGTATCCTGTACACTCTTTGAGGGTACATGGCAGGAAATTGATGATGATGATATTGAAAATAAGAACATATAAGAAAGTTTTAAAGCAAATAAAAGTTGAGCAGCTCTCAGATGTGAACTGTAGACTAAAATACACAAACATTATTCAAGAAAAATTGAAAGAGTTTGAGAACAGGAACACAACCTTGGAGACTCAGTCTTTGCATTGGAAGCATTGGTATTAAATAGTGGAAACTAGCAAATATACCTCTACAAATAGACAGGAGGAAACCAGTACTTAATTTAATAACGGAATATCTGTGAAATTTATAGTTTTGTCATTTTATTTAAATACCAGTATATACTTTTTGCCATTAATTTCTCATATTTAAACCACCGAGGTATACATATATGAGAAACCACATATCATTACAAAATAAGATATATTCATAAGTTAATTTTATTTTATATTGTGATAATGTTAACTTATGTAAATGTTAATGGCAAATACCTGTTGGATTTCTGCTCAGGACAGTGGAATGGTTATTACTAACACAATGTTCGAAAATAAAGATGTGCACAAATTCACATGGAGAGAAGAGGCAAGGAATAAGAAAAGCCTCATTGAATATGTTATTGTTGATAGTGATGATTTCTCCTTATTGCAAGACACCAGAGTGTACAGAGCATTTGAAATTGGAAGTGATCACCATTTAGTCTTGAGCAGGATAAAATTGAGTTTCATATTGAAAAGAAGAACATTTAAGAAAGTTTTAAAGCGAATTAAAGTTCAGCAGGATGAAAGTATAGAATTTCAAGCTACTTCAGGATGGTGTTTTATGAACAGATGAAATCTGGTGATCACTTCTTGGTAATAATGACAGAAAACGAAAATTGCTCAAAATCTACCAGTAGAACTTGACCACAAACTTCCCAGTTTCCATAAATTTATTATTCAGTTGAGACAAGAACATAAATTTCTATTAGAAATACAATTTTATTAATACAGACCAGTATTTTACAATAAAAACATTTATTCAAACCTACCAGTTTCGCCAGCAAACTGTCTGGCTTTTTCAAGGCATTACGGAGATATGAAAGTTAGTAAATGCAAATTAAAAGGAACATAAAAAACGTCGTAAACCAAACTAGTATCTATGGTTACATGTTTCGCGTGACAGAGAAGACTTATTGTTCTTATTCATTATCACGCATGCGTGTTAATGAATCAATGATGACTACAGGCATCGTGTATTTAAGGAAGCCACAATAGTACTAACAACCGGCGGAAACCTCAACAGAAATCAGGGTGTAATTCTAAACAGTTCGTGGAAAAACTTGATCCTCTCTCAATCAATCTGAACTACAGCTGGCCAGTAATCACATTACAGGTCTACAACAAACACGCATGCGTGATAATGAATAAGAACAATAAGTCATCTCTGTCACGTGAAATGTGTAACCATAGATTCTAGTATGATTTACAACGTTTTTTATGTTCCTTTTAATTTGCATTTACTAACTTTCATATCTCTGTAATGCCTTGAAAAAGCCAGACAGTTTGCTGGCGAAACTGGTAGGTTTGAATAAATGTTTTTATTGTAAAATACTGGTCTGTATTAATAAAATTGTATTTCTATTATAAAACGACCAAAAATGTATAATTTAAATAGTTTAATGAAACACAAAGTTCGGTGCATGGAAAGAGAAAAATGCAGAAGGGCCAAACTTTTGAACCACTTAACGTTCCTTAAACGTTGCAGGGAATTCTCCATCATTCCTAAGTTCCTTATAGTCAGAGGTCATATCAACGCGACCAGGCGGTATAATGAAGAAACGCAGTTTATTAGTATGGGATATGTTTCGTAGTCATTTAACTGAGAATATTAAAAGTCTTCTAGAAAAAAATAACACAAAAATTGCTGTTATACCAGGTGGTTTAACTTCTATATTGCAACCATCAGATGTCTGCTTGAACAAACCATTTAAAGATCACATGCGAGAAGAGTGGAATAATTGGATGTTGACTGGTGAAAAATCATTTACAAACAGTGGATCTATGCACAGTGCATTACTTGATATGTTGTGCAATTTTGTGATCAAAGCATGGAATAAAGTAAAAGTAGACACTGTAATAAAATCATTTAATAAGTGTGGTATTGTAAAATTCGATGCAGTGGAAATTTTCCTTTTACTTGCATTGACTTTTACAGAGGTCAAGCCTAACTAAATTTTGTATTAACAATGTAAATATTTAAAAGCCCATGTATGAAATCCCCAAGGAATTAACATGCAAGATTGTACAAAAACAGAAGATGTCTAAACTGTAAGGTTCAATGGCAATGCCTTAGAAATCGGCATTGTGCTAATATTGGAATTTGTATATAATGTAAGTAAAATTTAATGTGCTATAAGTCAGCCTGATACCACCTTCAAGGTCAGTGGTATGTTTCTGAAGTAGTTCCACCTTTTTGAAAATAGGATTGAGTGTGCACATTCGATGAGAACTAAAAGTGAGCGTTTATGTGAAGGTCAAGGCAGTTTGTGTGGGAATGTTTGGGGGAGGGGGGAAGCCTCGACCCTTCGTCCAGAGACCCGAGAAAATTGTATAAAAGTCATCTAAGAATGAAGAAAGGGATCGACACCAAAAAGAAAAGGAAGGAAGAGAGAAATTGAGAAGGAGTCGATTCACTGTGTTCGTCGGTCCGAGTTGAAGTTGCAAGGGACAGCCACTGGAGTCGTGAAACTACCGAGGGATCAGAGCAAGACCAGCATGCACTGCCAATAGGACAATCTGCTAAGTGCTGCGATCATTGGACACCCTTCGGCTGATTAATAGATAGGGTAAAATGTGCTCCAGGCCCCGCAAGTCATTCCAGATGAGATGACGGTCCTGACGGAATCTCTGAGTGGAAACCAAAACCTGAAACAGATGAGAAGCCAAGGAACCTAAGAATGTGTAAAATGGGTGTCTCTTGTTCCCTTTGTATATGGTTCGCTATTACTTATTTACTTTTATTTTATCTACTTATTCTTCTTCTTTTTACTTTAAATTCTCTATATACTCTATTCTATGTTATGCTCTACCTTACTCTTAGTCCGGAACAAATTATCACAATCTACCTTTTACATATGTCCCGCCGAATATATATACTTCAAACAACAAATTTACCATATCTAAATATTTCCAGTATTTCTTTAATCTCATAGTCCAGGACAAATTATCACAACTTAACTTTTATATATGTCCTGCCGAATATATATATATATATATATATATATATATATTTCAAGGTTGTACTCACAGTTCTTCTCTTGACACATATATCTGAACTGGCTCTTTCATCTCTTATCTGGTTCCACTGACAGTTTCTTTTCCGTCCTGGGCCTCAACGTTCATGCAGGCTTCCTTTTCCTTAGCTCCGTTGCATCATGGAAGATTTTTGGGGATTGGATCATGTCATACTGATACTGCTTTTCCGTCCTGGGCTTTAACATTCGTGTGGGCTTCTTTCCTTTAGCGCTGTCACAACGTGAAGAATTCCATGGACTAGATGCTTATTATTACAGTGTCTAAGGAAACTTAGACACTTCCCTACTTCTCTTCGGACATCCAAACGGACTCGCGATGCTGGATTTCGAGACACTACAAGAGGAGACTGTTTTTCTGCATACCTGCTTCCTTCTTCGCTTCAGCCTCTACATACCAGCGTGCAGCCATTGTATCGCTGCATACCACTGCCTACTACATGCTGGATCTGTTGCCTTTGGATACCTCGATGAAAAGAGACCTTTGCATACCCCTGGCTCCTTTCTTATACTTCCTCTTATGGTCCCTGGATTAAGGGTTGAGAACCTCTAACATTCCTGTGCAAAGGGAGATGTGACCTTCAGGGTTGTTGATTACTTCTGTTTCCCCCCAGAACACACACAAACAATCTTATTCACTACATGCAGGAGATCCTTAGTTGTTCGCCATCTGTTGATGCACTGTCCTTGAGACATGCATTAGATTAAGCTTTGAACAATTGAAGGCACTTTACGTTTTACATACAAATCTTCTAGCTCTTTTTTTGAATTTGGAACCACTTAAAATTGACAGGCCGCTTTCTAAGGCATTGCCCTTGAAATACACAGCTTAACATTCCTACTGTTTCAATACATACTTGTATGGTTTTTCAAATCACAGAAATTATTATAACTACAGTTAATATAAACCTTATATACAAAATTCCACAAGCAGCATTAAATTACACTACCCTTCTATGTACACTATTTGTGACATCTGTAAAAATCAATGCAAAGTTAAGAAGAAAAAAAAAAATCCTACTGCATCGAATTTTACAAAGGAGCTAAGAACAAGTGCATAATAGAGTTAAAGAAGATATGCGAGTTAATTTCATTCTGTTTGTATATGATATGTGAAACTGTCTGAGAAGGTCTGATAAGTTTCTTTAAGTGTTGATATAACTGTAAACAAACTATTCTTAGTTTGTTTACAGTTATAGTTAGAATTACTAGTTACAAGTAACAAAGCATGATATTCCTTGAATTGTAATGGGCTGATAGTTTTTTGAATGTGTTGATAATATGTTGCATGACTCTGTGCATTTTTTAAATGTTAAAGTGCTGAACTTTTAAGCTTAAAGTGGAGTTAAAAGAGAATCTTTCCATTTTCTATGATTTTGTATAATTACAGTTTAGTGTAAATAAAGGTTTGTTTTGTTTACAAAATGTGCCGCCTGATCTTTAAGCAATGCGCTGTTTGAAATAAACACGAACCTGTGAAAGAAGGAATTTAAAGTTAGCCATGACTTCTTAATGTTAAGAAGGATAAATTCTGAGTGAACTCTACTGGAAGTATTAATATATCTTATACCACAAGGAGAGCATTGGTGGTGCAGTCGACTAATCTGAATAAATTTCAAGAGTTCTCATGGTTTAGGGAAAATACTGAAAGTAAAGTAAATAAAGAATAGGAAGTTAAATTACTAAAGGATAAAGAGTAAAAAAGGCAGCAGAGATAAACTAATTAAATAAAGTAAGAATAGAGTAGAGAGAGAAGATTAATTAAATATTGCAAATTACGAAACAAATAAACACTCACAGGAAAAAATATTACACTATCTCTAATCTTATGGATGGTACGGAAGATGATCTGTTGTGGGACACTGATGACAATGAAAACGAAATCAATTCACCGGATTCGAACTGGGATCCATATGACAATCATTTAAACAATGAATCTGAAGAACTATTTTCAACAGATGATGAAGAAAATTAACATGAAAATTGAGATTAATAATTATTATTTGTTTTTTAAGACTTGCATCTATTGTAATATTTTAAATAAATTTATGTAACAAAAAATTAATCTGATTTGTTTATAAACACTGCTTATTTTCTTATATAACGATGTATTGTAACTACCTAAATGTTCATCCAAGAAATTAAGCTTCCCTTTTTATACTCTCCTTATAAGACGACCCGTGATTTCGAGGGGTTTTCTGTAGTATTTGAGAGTCGTCTTATATGCCGACATATATGGTATATTGTTTTGATTTTGTCAGAAAGCATATTGGAGTAATGTATTATATTAAGGTGGAATGCATTTCGAGCATTATGAAATATTCTCAAATGTTCTATGTTTCAAGCATTCCAGAATGTTCTCAGACATTCTTGTTCATTACTAAATATATGAAGAGCCAAAGGTTTCAATTCGGCAACGTAAAATTATTTAAATTAAGGGATATTACATCCCATATTGTTTCACAGCCGAAAAAGAAACTCGAAGAGTTTCATGCTGAATATAGAAACTATATAAAGTTTGGCAAGTCCAAGCATAAGCAAATACCTGGATAGTGCAACACATAACCCATTTGGTAGTGCATCACTGAGGCAACTCATAGTAAGGGTGGAGCAAGCTCTGATCACTATTCTTGGTATTTACCCATAATGTGAAACCCAGCTCCTAGGAGCTGTATTACTGTTCTACATTATGAGAGAAGATACACTACCCAGACCGGTTTCAATCTTTATTGAGGTCTCATCAGTGAGTAGCTAGACCTAGATAATACCAAGTTTATAGCGAACATAGCTTACATATCCTACTATAAGAATTGCCAAGAAGGTGTCATAATAAATTACTAAATATATGAAGAGCCAAAGGCTTCAATTCGGCGACATAAAATTATTTAAATTAAGAGATATTACATCCCATATTGTTTCACATATAGTTTCTATATTCGGCATGAAACTCTTTGAGTTTCTTTTTCGGCTGTGAAACAATTGGGATGTAATATCCCTTAATTTAAATAATTCTTATTCATATTTGGTTGACTAAAATATCTATCCACAGTACAGTATTACAGCAGCAAAGATATGGCCACATTACAAACTTTTTTTATCTGTAACTTGTTACCCTTTTATATGCAGTTATGAGTGAGAAAAGGAAATGTAAAAAAGTTAACATAAATGTTAGAATGCATAATGCTGAAACATGTTACATTAATTATATAAATAAAGTGGATATTAAATTCAGCATTATTTCAAAGCCGAATGTGGAAACTATGAAAGTTTTGTAATGTAAGTTGACCAGAGATCTTAGGAATACAATCCCTGGCATTCATGAGTTGCCTTAGCGTGGACTAATAGAAGACACAGGTACCGCCCAAGCATCTATATATTCGCCTTTTATTTTATTTGTTGGATTTAATATCCACTTATATAATTTTGCATCGCAGTTATGAGTGAGAAAAGGAAATGTAAAAAGTTAGCATAAGTGTTAGAATGCATAACGCTGAAACATGTTACATTAATTATATAAATAAAGTGGATATTAAATTCAGCATTATTTCAAAGCCGAATGTAGAAACTATTAAAGTTTTGTAAAGTAAGTTGACCAGAGAGCTTAGGAATACACTCCCTGGCATTCATGAGTTGCCTTAGCGTGGACTAATAGAAGACACAGGTGCCTCCCAAGTATCTATATATTCGCCTTTTATTTTATTTGTTGGATTTAATATCCACTTATATAATTTTGCAACGCCGAACGGAAGCTTTTTGGCTCTTTATTTTAGTAAACACTTTTATGCACTGACTAAAAGTTTGCTTACAAAACAGCTGTCAGGCCAGTGAAACCTTATCAAAATAGACTAATGAAAGCCGAATATATAGACGCTTGGGTGGCACCTATGTCTTTTATTAGTCTGCTCTAAGACAACTCATGAATGCCGGGGAGTGTATTCCTATAAGCTCTCTGGTCAACTTATTTACAAAACTTTCATAGTTTCTACATTCGGCTTTGAAATAATGCTGGATTTAATATCCACTTTATTTATATGATTTTGCATTGCCGAACTGAAGCCTTTTGGCTCTTTATTTTAGTAAATAGTTTTATGCACCGACGAGAGTTCACTTACGAAAAATTCATTTCTCTGACATTTCAAGTTCCTGATAACTAATATTTAAGGAATTGACAGCGTATACTAGAAATATAGATTAAATAAACTTTAATATATACTTTCCGATATTTCGGCGAACGTCACGTTACCATCTTCTTGGGAACTTACTACAAAGACACGTGCACACAAGTACCAATAACAGCAAATGAGACTGAAGCTAGGAAGCTAGCATTTTCCTAAAGTCCTGATGGTGCCCCCTGGTGGGCTATATTGGTAGTTCTTGGCATTTGGGCTGAAGTTCTTCTGATAAAAGTTTCCCAAATTTGGGGCAGTCTCTTGCATCCAAATTTGTTGAGGTTTGGCATGTTCCTAAGGGCCGAGGCTGATTCTATGAATAGTCTTTCATACTTGAACTTGCTGCGGTGTATTACTGTGGCTTTCTTCCATCTTATTCTGTGGCGAGTATCCAGAGCATAGTCTGCAAGCCCAGAGTGGCTGTACTGGTGAAATCGGATGTAATCCTTGTGTTCTGAGATTCTGATATTTGCTGTCCTGCCTGTTTGGCCAAAGTAGGACAGTTTACAGCTGCAAGGGACCTGGTATACACCAGGTAGGTCTAGGGGAAGTGGTTGGTCTTTGGTGGAGCGAATAAGGGATGCCAGTTTTCTATGAGGTCTGCAACAAGTGGTCAAGTCATGTTTTTTTAAGATTTTATTGATTTTTTCCGAGGTGCCTCGGATGTAGGGAATGGTGATGGATTTAGAGTAATCTTTTTTGTGAAGGGGAGGGGTGGTGGGTTGTGGATAACTGGGTTAAGTATTTTTTGGATTTTTTGGAGGGGGTAGCTGTTGGCTGAGAAAGTGTCACGGATGTGATTTAGTTCAGTGGTTAGGGCTTGATCATTAGAACAGATTATTTTTGCCCTGTTGAATAATGTTTTAATAACTCCATATTGTTGTGAGGGGGGGGTGGTGGGATTGTTGGTGAATGTATCTGCCTGTATGGGTGGGTTTTCTATAAACTGAGAAAACCAAGGTTCCATCAGGTTGGCGGGTGACTAGTGTGTCTAGGAAGGGGAGGTTATTGTTTTCCTCTTTTTCCAGGGTGAATTTGATTCTAGGGTGTTGGTTGTTTAAGTGTGTTAGGAAGGAGAGGCCATGTGGCCAAATAGCGAAAACATCATCAACGTAGCGAAGCCATATGGTAGGTTTTTGTGGGGCTGAGTTTAAGGCTTTCTCTTCAAACGTCTCCATGAAGAAGTTGGCCAAGGGTGGGGAAAGTGGTGAACCCATGGCTGTCCCATCTATCTGTTTGTAGAATTTTTCCTGCCAAACGAAATAGCCTGAGTTCATTGTAAACTGAAATAGGGCTGAGATATCGGGAGAAAATTTAGCTTGGATTAGCTCTAAGGTTTCTTTGCGAGGGACATTCGTGAATAGGGAGGAGACATCAAAACTGACCATTATGTCATTATGTTGGAGTGTAAGGTTTTCTATACTGGCTTTGAAGTGGGCTGAGTTTTTTGTGTGTGATGGTGTATTGCCAGTATAGTGTGAGAGCGCTTTGGAAAAATGCTTGGCTAGTTTGTAAGTGGAGGAATCAATGCCATCCACTATGGGACGTAATGGCACATTTTCTTTGTGTATTTTTGGGTGCCCATATATGCGGGGGGGTGTGGTCTAGAGTTATAGAGTTTTAGTCTGTTGGTAATCTCCACAGGCCAAGAAGTGACCTTCTTAAGGAGCCTATGGAGTTTTCTAATTTGTGAGTTGGTGGGATTGTAATCAATGGGGAGGTAAGTGGAACGATCTAATAATAAAGCCTTGAGCTTACCTGTGTAGTCTTTAAGATTGAGTACCACAGTGGCGTTCCCCTTATCCGTTTTGGTGATCACTATTTTTTTGTTTCTCTTCAATTCTTGTAGTGCCTTGTATTCACTAATGGATATGTTGGATTTTGGAGGTTTTGCTTTATTGAGAACACAGGCTACATCCAATCTAATATCGTTGGCGATGTGGTTTGGAAGTTGGCGAATCCCGCGTTCAATTTGGATCATTAATTCCTTGGCCGGTAATTTCTTAGGAGCAATGGCGAAGTTGTGACCACGTGACAGAGCGTGGAGTGCTTCTGGCTTTAAGGTAGCTGACGAAAGGTTAACAACAGTGTTGGTTTGTAGTTTAGGTTTGGACGGCGAGTTCTTTATTAATTTATCAAACTTGTTGATATGTCGGCTCCGTACTCGTTCAAATTCTTTTTTAGCTGCTGTACACGAGACGTCATGTAGAACTGACCAAAGCTCGTGATTCAGCGTAACTGAAAGCTCATTTTCTAGCGTTGAAATAGCTCTGTTTATGTTGGCTAGGGAACCACGTTTAGCGGTAATTTGCTCCCGAAGTAATGCCTGGCTAGCGCGGTTGTGAATACGGAGAGCTTTCTGTGAGATGAAGCGGTGTTTAAATTTAACACAGTTCGGGAAGACTTGATTATCCCGGCAGCGTTTTAGGAATGCCAGACGGTTAAGTTGTCTGGATAATTTCAGCTTCAGTTTGCCGTAATGGCAGGCCTTGCGTGCGAAGAGATCTCCGTGGATGATCATTATTCTTGTTGAGAGGCTTATACGCTGGTTAAACATGATAACTGATATTTAAGGAATTGACAGCGTATACTAGAAATATAGATTAAATAAACTTTAATATATACTTTCCGATATTTCGGCGAACGTCACGTTGCCATCTTCTTGGGAACTTACTACAAAGACACGTGCACACAAGTACTAATAACAGCAAATGAGACTGAAGCTAGGAAGCTAGTGTTTTCCTAAAGTCCTGATGGTGTCCCCTGGCAGGCTATATTGGTAGTTCTTGGCCTTTGGGCTGAAGTTCTTCTGATAAAAGTTTATCAGAACCCATAGTGGATGGCATTGATTCCCCCACTTACAAACTAGCCAAGCATTTTGCCAAAGCGCTCTCACACTATACTGGCAATACACCATCACACATAAAAAACTCAGCCCACTTCAAAGCCAGTATAGAAAACCTTACACTCCAACATAATGACATAATGGTCAGTTTTGATGTCTCCTCCCTATTCACGAATGTCCCCCTCAAAGAAACCTTAGAGCTAATCCAAGCTAAATTTCCTCCTGATATCCCAGCCGTATTTCAGTTTACAATGAACTCAGGCTATTTCGTTTGGCAGGCAGGAAAAATTCTACAAACAGATAGAGGGGACAGCCATGGGTTCACCACTTTCCCCACCCTTGGCCAACTTCTTCATGGAGACGTTTGAAGAGAAAGCCTTAAACTTAGCCCCACAAAAACCTACCATATGGCTCCGCTACGTTGATGATGTTTTCGCTATTTGGCCACATGGCCCGGATTCACTCCTCTCCTTCCTAACACACTTAAACAACCAACACCCTAGAATCAAATTCACCCTAGAAAAAGAGGAAAACAATAACCTCCCCTTTCTAGACACACTAGTCACCCGCCAACCTGATGGAACCTTGGTTTTCTCAGTTTATAGAAAACCCACCCATACAGGCAGATACATTCACCAACAATCCCACCACCCCCCTCTCACAACAATATGGAGTTATTAAAACATTATTCAACAGGGCAAAAATAATCTGTTCTAATGATCAAGCCCTAACCACTGAACTAAATCACATCCGTGACACTTTCTCAGCCAACGGCTACCCCCTCCAAAAAATCCAAAAAATACTTAACCCAGTTATTCACAACCCACCACCCCCTCCCCTTCACAAAAAAGATTACTCTAAATCCATCACCATTCCCTACATCCGAGGCACCTCGGAAAAAATCAATAAAATCTTAAAAAAACATGACTTGACCACTTGTTACAGACCACATAGAAAACTGGCATCCCTTATTCGCTCCACCAAAGACCAACCACTTCCCCTAGACCTACCTGGTGTATACCAGGTCCCTTGCAGCTGTAAACTGTCCTACTTTGGCCAAACAGGCAGGACAGCAAATATCAGAATCTCAGAACACAAGGATTACATCCGATTTCACCAGTACAGCCACTCTGGGCTTGCAGACCACGCTCTGGATACTCGCCACAGAATAAGTTGGAAGAAAGCCACAGTAATACACCGCAGCAAGTTCAAGTATGAAAGACTATTCATAGAATCAGCCTCGGCCCTTAGGAACATGCCAAACCTCAACAAATTTGGATGCAAGAGACTGCCCCAAATTTGGGAAACTTTTATCAGAAGAACTTCAGCCCAAAGGCCAAGAACTACCAATGTAGCCTGCCAGGGGGCACCATCAGGACTTTAGGAAAACACTAGCTTCCTAGCTTCAGTCTCATTTGCTGTTATTAGTACTTGTGTGCACGTGTCTTTGTAGTAAGTTCCCAAGAAGATGGCAATGTGACGTTCGCCGAAATATCGGAAAGTATATATTAAAGTTTATTTAATCTATATTTCTAGTATACGCTGTCAATTCCTTAAATGTTAGTTATCATGTTTAACCAGCGTATAAGGCTCTCAACAAGAATTTCAAGTTCCTTAATACCGAATGAGAGTTAATGCTCTCTTAAGGTTTCTGCCTGTTCTCTGTGGAGAACAAACCAGTTCAAAAAAGCTGTCAGGCCAGTGAAACCTTATATCAAAATGGACTAATAAAAACCAAATGTATAGATGCTTGGGCATCGCCTATGTCTTCTATTAGTCTGCTCTAAGCCAAATGAATGCAGGGAAGTGTATTCCTGTAAGCTCTCTGGTCAACTTACTTTACAAAACTTTTATATTTTCTACATTCGGCTTTGAATTTGGCTTTCCCATTCAGTGCAGTTTCAGTTAGTACTTGATATTTTTGGCATGCATTAGCTAATCACAGAGTATTGGCATATGCAAATTAACATATCCATATTAGGCATCTTGAGGGATAACGATTCAATATATGTTTTTGGTATTTTGAAAAAATTTCACTGAAGTCAGTGGACTAACTGTCAGTACTGACCAGATGAAATAAAAATTTTTTTGCAACATGCAATCTCAAAAGGCATTCCCTTTGGACTAGCCCTAAGAGGGACCCTCCCCCATACTTGGAATTTCCTTTAACACTTATCCAGTACTATCATATCAAGAACTTATATGTGGAAGCATCAGAAGCTTAGACTGGAAAATTGAACCACTTTCTGTTCTTCTAAAGCTGCAGTACCTCAAACATCTTTCCTCCTCAACTGTACATAATTAAATTACAGATATCACAGAAGCCAAAGAAATCAGTTATATAGTTAGCCTTTGCAATTTTTTTTTTTTTTGGTCCAGCCAATACAAAGAAGTTTAAATGACTTAAGCTATTAAAGAAGAATTGGAGGCTTAATGCTTCCAGTATTAAATTTCTGCTATTTAAGCAATGCAAACTTAAAAATACATAAAATATTAGACTAATCACACATGTGCATGCCTTCTCTGATATTACCTAGAGTTTTTTTCTCCCACTATTGGAAATAAATGATTATGATAGCCCAGTGACTGAGATTGTTCCTGAATGCTGCAACATTCTTTGCTTAACTGAGACTACTGTTATTCTGGCATCAACATTAATGGCATCCAAACACTTGATATAAGGAAATATTTAACCTCTTCTGCATAGCTAGTTATTACAGTAAAAAGTTGGTTACTGCAATATTTAAAAAAGATATCAAAGAGATATCTTTTTTCTCTCTCTTATACATTGGAAATACCAAAAACACATTCTATTGTTGCCTTCTCCTGCCCATATTTGGAACAGACTATGTAATGTGTTAGGCATTCCATTACTTACAGGGGAACAAGTTTATTTTTTGCACAAAAACCTTTATCCCTACCATTTAACAGTGGGAAAAGAAATTTGATATTTGTAATTAATTAAAGTATCATTTATGGAAGATTGGGAAAAACATATTTGAATGCCAGCAATATGACATACCAATGCTTTACAGCATTGTATTATAGAAACTCCATTCTGTTGTTCAGTTCATTGATTTTTATATTTAGAAAGAAGCGATATAGATTTCCCTAGAGGGAGATAAAAAAATTCTGTTTATTCTTATTTTTGAGAAGTTACTTGCACTGTACCATCATCTTAGTTTATTGTGGTCACAGTGATGACTTGATTACAATTCAAGGCAGCAAAGGCCAGCACAGAAGGATAATCTTCTAGCTACTAGCAGTCATCTTTAGATTAAAAAAAAAAAAAAAAGAGAGAGAGAGAGAGAGAGAGAAAAGATGGCCAAAGGCTATTTTTTTTTTCCAGTGTGATTGTGGCTGGCATGTTGCATATTGTTTGGAAGCTTGAATATTTCTGAGCGTTGTGATTTTGACTCTCCTGAAAGTTTTACCCTTTATGCAGAGGTGACAGGGTTTTTCCTGCTGGAAACTTCAGTTTACATAATACACTGGCTATAACTGCTTTTGCTATAATTCTAAACTGCAGCTGCAGATTTGGAAATGTTATGAAGAATAGGCCATAATTCTCAGTTCAGAATGTCAAACTGTTGTTCTTATAGAGTGCTATTATTACTATTTTTTAAGTTTATTTATTTTTATGAGCTCTGTATAAGTGGTGCTGATTTGTTCCCATATTTGACCTAAATTTGCACATTTATATATACTGTATGTATGTATGTTATGGGTCATCCATGAAAGGTTGATCAACCTATAGTACTGTGGATGAGCAATAAGGAACGTTGAACAAGAGAGAGTTATCCTCCTGCAGTTGATAGCACATATATTGTCACATGCTTGCAATTTAAGTGTCGTTCCTTTTGTCTTTATCTCTTTTAAACTGTATTGATAATAATAGCTATGTAATCTAGCTGAAAATTCTGCAAATATTAAATAAATAATTTAATATGTGTCACTGTTATTTAATGTTATTCTTATGTCGTCTACTGACATCTCAATTTTTAAATCTATTCCTATTCAATATATCTGAGGTACATCTGAAAAGTTAGCCAAAGCACTAATAAATTATAATTTTCACACTACGTTCAAATCTCACGTAAAATTAGTAGCTCTACTCCTTAGGACAAACTCCATCCTTATAGCACATCCTGGAATGTATGAAATTACCTGCGACTGTGACTTAGCCTTCCATGAAGAGATAGGAAGATCCTTTAACATCCTAACCTTGGAGAACATAACAAATACCTTCCCTACCATTATTATGGTAAGTCAGGTAGTTGACCATGCTTTTTTACACCCCCTTTACACAGAATTAGATGAAAAAAACCAGTGTGTTATATAGGAATTATTACAGGTCAGAGAGTATTTTTTTGGAGTCGGCAATGGCTATGAAGCATTCTCCTTATATCTTAACAAGTGGGGCTACATTAATCTGTCAAATTTTTGGCAGATTAATGTAGGGAGATGGCTATCTTTAGATCAATTCTTACATAACGATGGCGCTGATGTAGATGATTGGTAGTAGAGGTTCGGTGTAGTGGTGGAGATGGAGAGTTGTACAATAGGTGTCCTCCCGCGATGAGTCTTCGGACTCCTTGGAGGTGTCACGAATAATAATAATAATATTTATTTTATTCAGCATTAGAGGGTGCCAAATTAGTATTACTGTATTAGATTGCTGTATTTTTTCTTGTCGGTTACAATTTGAATTGTTTCACTTACTCGTTATTGCATGTAAACTGTAACATATTTTGCTCTGAGGTTGATGGTTTGAAATTCAGCAAAATATAAGCCAGTTAATAACATCCTGTTATAAATCAGTTTTCATTTGGTGTTGTAATATCTTCAAAAATCAGGCTATAAAAACTTCACTATAACACTGTTCCTTTGAACCTTATATTAAGATATAATTAGGATTGTAGATATAGATGTTTTTTACTTTATTTGACAGAGCTATAAATGCTAAACAATGAATATTTTTGTGATGTAGGTACAGTGCATCATTATTTGTCAGCATTACAGTTATGTGGTGGAAAGTTGCCCTTTGGATTAATTCAGTCTCGCACATGTACTTCTTCGAAGTGTAGTAAAAATGATAATGTTCTTTCATCGAGTATTCAGAATGATTCTTCTGACAGGGAAGAAAACAAAGAAGTTGAAGGATACCAATCTGATATATGGTATGTTAATTTGTTTCTTTGTTTTCAAGTTTGAATGTAGATTGACCTTTGTAAAAGTGTATCACTTTTAGTTATATAAAATCATAAAATATTTATGATTACATTTAAATGTAAAGATTTTAATTAAAGAAAAACAAAACAAACAATATAAATTAAATTATTTAGAAATGTTTCTAAAAGTAATCAGAAGTAGTTTACATAGTGCTGGTGACCTTTTCGTAAAGGCAGTATGTGCTCAAATTTTCCTCTCAAAAATACAAAACCAGTTTCAAAAATGCTTTTTGTTGATAGTGGTGCAGTGATCTCATCAAACAACTGAAACTTCAGTTAATTGACCTCTAAATGGGTTATTATGTTAACTGATTTTTGCAACATCACCATTTACCTATTCATTATTTACCTTCAGTTTGCAGTGTTTGATAATTGAGGGATTACTGTATTAGCTTCACTTATTATAGATGAAGAATTGTATGTATAATTCATGTGACTGCACCAGGTAAACTTGGGTCTTCTGATGGAGAATTAATAATATACATGTATATCACTTTTTTTTTTTTTTGACATATATATATATATATATATACACCCAGTTCTCCATTGACACGGTAGATTAGTTCCAGAAAACACCATGTAAAAAAGAACACAGTGCATATGAAAAAAAAAAAAATAGAAGAATGGTTCCAGATGTGAAAACCCCATACGAACAATGAGTTCTTTTCAAACAAAACATATTAAAATCATTGAATAAAACTCTATTTATTTTTAATGTTTTTTTTATTTTAAATACTTATTTAAAGTATATACTAGGAGTGGCCACAGTGTGGCTTGCGTCCATGTGTCACACAGCTCTTCACACTCTACAAGGAAAAAATAAACAAAAAGAGAAGAGGAAACAACAAAAAAGAGGAACAAAATAAAAAAAAAAGTGATGAGGCAGAGAAAAACAGAGTTAATAAAAAAGTTTAATTTGAAACATTAAATGAAGTTTACTTTGAACAATTTAAATAATTAAGTTGAAACAATAATTTTAGTTACTTCCTTGTATCCATTTTCTTAGTAAGCTCTTTAAAATTAGGCATGTAATTAATCAAAGCAGTTCTTACAACTCGTTCAAATGTTCATCATTTAATAAATCGTAACTAACGTGTTGTTGCGGGCAGGCATAGCTTCTGCATCCCCCACTACCCACTTCTCCATACAACCACACACACACACACACACACACACACACACACACACACACACACACACACACACACACACACACACACACACACACACACACACACACACACACACTTCTGTAGCATCAAATTCGGTCAAAGGTTGCAGCTCTTCTAAGTCTTGCAGGAATTATTTTGGCTCCAAAAGGATGCATAGTTGACCACCCTTGGTATATACATATATATTTTTCTTAAAGAAAATGTGTCATTAATAAAACAGAAATTCGAAAAGGTCTAAATACACCCGCACATATGGTTATTAGTTAAATTTTATTCACTGTCACTTTCTGACAATAGCCGCATTCTTTTGTGAGAGACTGGAATTAAATCACTTCCATCAGTTGAAACACTTCTGTCAGCCTGTTCATACTGCAATGGCGAAACATTTTATTTAGTAAAAGAAACTAAATTAGCACTAATTTTGATTAATTCTGAAGTTTTATTTTTTTTACCACAAACTCTGTAATTAATCGTTGAGATCTTGTTTTGACTAGATCTTTGCACATCTTCGTATCACCTACATGACTTCAGTTCACGTTTAAACTGTTCAGCTCGTTCAGTATTTGGATCATGTGTAAGGAAAACGACTCTGCAATTTACTAGCCATTTGAAGCCCTTCTTTAATCAATCCTGCAGTGAGTGGAATCTCTTCATCATCATCATCACTTTTTTCTTTTTCATTGAGATTCTCAAGGACAGCTTCTATTATTTCATCTTCACTAACAGCCTTGTCAACCACCAATTCTTCAATATCTGCAGACGAAAAATCATCAAATCCTTCTCTGCCAACTGCATGTGCTACTTGGATGATATTGGGGTATTCAGTTGTATGAAAAGGTACAGGGTTTTTCTTTTTCACACATTCTGGCCAAGTAGCTTTCCAGCAATTATATATTTGGTTTAATCCTTTATCCAAGTGTAAGCAAACAGAGTTTGTGCCTGAAGTATTTTCAGGACTGGGGCAACGCGTAGTAAAAGTGGTGTAAGTTCTGATAACTTGCCTTAGTATCTCATAATGCAAAGCACATCTCCTTGCAGACATGTATAATGCTATGCATTAAGGGAAGGGTCACTACTCAGACTTGTTTCGCCTTTATTGAGGTTTCGTCTGTGGGAGCCAGACCCAGAGGTGGTGATACTAAGGTGGAAGTAATGAAGAAGTCATATCACCATATACTAGTTGCCAAAAGGTGTCAACACCTTATTATTAAAATTCTCTGGATTAGAGATAGTTGATGGAAGTTTTTTTTACTTGGCTATGTTACCAATTATATATTTGGTTTAATCCTTTATCCATGTGTAAGCAACCCACTGACGAGACCTCAATAAAGGTCGAAACCAGTCTGGGTAGTGACCCTTCCCTTAATGCATAGCATTATACATGTTTGCAAGGAGATGTGATTTGCATTATGGGATACTAAGGCAAGTGATCAGAACTTACACCACTTTTACCACAAATTACCCCAGTCCTGAAAATACTTAAGGCGCAAACTTTGTTTGCTTACACTTGGATAAAGGATTAAACCAAATATATAATTGATAGCATAGCCAAGTGAAAAAACTTCCATCCATCTAGCTTTCCAGCATGCGTTTAAAGTTGACGATTTCAATTCTGATAATGCCAACTTAGCAACTTGGATGCAATTCAGAATAGAAAATTTCTTCCTCACATCAATAACTGTCAGTAAATTATCCTTATCCAATTAAGAGGGAAATGTTAAATCCCGTTTTATTTTATATCTGGGTACGAAACTCTGGTCGAAATCCATCGACATCCATAGAGTTTCAATGCCGAAAAAACTATCGGCGGAACCAAGTGTAAATGATCACTTGGATAGTACAACACCAGGGCAACTCCATGCAAAGGTGGAGCCAGATCCCTCACTAACTTTAATATTCTGTCATAATGTAAAACCCAGCTTTGTAGTTATCCTTATCTAGTTTATCCAAAATGTATTGAAATTTTCTTAAGTAGTAAGTGTTGAAGGTAGCGATCACATCCTGGTCTAGTAGTTGTATTATGGATGCCTTCTAATTTTTATCTTTTATAGTCTTCCATGCTTTTTTTTTTAAGCTTCTTTTACACATGATTACACGTATCAGAATATCAGGAATCTTCCCATAACTTTTTTTTAGCTTCTTTTACACATAGGTTAGGTCGCTTACATTTTTTTCTGTATTCTTTTAGGGTATCTACTGACTTAATTTCTAGGAGATTTCTGTATACTTTCATCTTCTCCAGGACTGCTTATTTAATTTCTAGTGTCCACCATGGTTTTAATTTTTTTTTTTTTATCCTTGCAGGCAGCTTCACCACATACTTCCCTACCTGATTCAGTCATTGTTTTCTTCAGAGTTTGCCATTGAGACTTTATGGTTCAGTTCTTGTTACAAACTGTTTAATTTTTTTTCCCCCAGAATAATGTCTGTAGCATTCAGTATATAATTTACCAGTAAAAACTGCTCAACTTTAATTCTTTTATTTCATATTTAAAACTTTTATTTCATATTGTTCTTCGCACCCCCCACCACATGTTCTTTTTTTTCAAATTTCCAGGCTTCTTGATGTTTATCAAGATTATTTATGTAATTTAATCCACAGGAACATGGAATGTTGTATACACTGACATATTTGAAGAAGGCATTAATGTCCTTTGGTGATCTTAAAATGTGGTGTATTGTCTCGACAGGTTTGAGAACAACTCTGACGTTGAAAGGCTTAAGAAGTTTGGCAATTTTTGTTGACACTGAGCCTGCATAAGGGATGATGATGGACGATGTATATTGCGACAGGAGGTTGCTGCTTCGGAGGGTTTCTGTGAAGAATCTTTTTGATTATATTTCTTGGGTAACTGTTGTTTACTAGGGTCTGAGATATGAGAGCGACTTCATCAAGGAGATCTTTTTCTTCTGAGATAATGTTGGTCGCTCTGTTCTTAAGCATATGTATTATGCTGAGTTTCTGTGCAATATGGTGAGTCGATTTGAAGTGCAGGTAACGCCCAGTGTGTTGGTTTTTGATAGATTGTGAGCTGGATTTGTCCATTCTCTTGTTTCTTGATTAGTGCATCTTGAAAAGGCAATTGGCTATTCTTTTCAAGCTCTAACGTGATCTGTATTTTTTGGTGGAAGGAATTTATTTTTGTAAGGAATTCAAATAAGATTGTTTCTGTGCCTCTCCAAATTATGTAAACATTATCTACATATCTCCACCAAACCAACAACTTTGGATGTAATTTGGAAAGAATGTCAGCTTCTAGTTTTTCCATGAACAGATCAGTGCAGGGAGGTGATAAGGGACTGCATATGACTAAGCCATCAAGTTGTTCATAAAATTTGTCGTTCACTTTGAAATAATTCGATTTGAGGCAATGACGAAAAAGCTGAGCTGTGTCATGTGGATAGAGATTGTCTAGGATCTTGATGACTTCTTCAACAGGTACATTGGTAAATAATGAACCATGTCTCAGCTTGCAAAGATGTCTGTTTTCAAGATGGAGAAGCCTTTTAATTTTTCAGTGAAATGCTTAGAATTCTTTATGAAGGAATCTGATTTTTTTATATTTTCTTTCAATAGATGGGCTAGATGTTTAGCTAATAGATATGTAGGAGAATTTCTTCCGTCGACGATCAGGCAGAGCGGAACTCCAATTTTGTGCACTTTTGGGGCACCATATAAGCATGGTGTCAGTGGATGTAGAGATATCAGACTTCGTTGTACGTATAAAGACCAACTTGTCATGTTCCGTAATAGGTTATTAGTCTCTTTTTGATTTTTTAAAGTTGGATCGAAATCTAATATGCAATAGGTTGACGTGTCTGAAACTAATATGTATGTTAGTTATGTTATGTAGTCTTTGGTGTTCAAGATGATGGTCGAGTTGCTCTTGTCTACCTTTAGGATGATTATATCTTTGTTCTTCTTTAGGTTTGAGAGGGCTCACTTTTCAAGAGAAGTTATGTTGAGTTTTGGTGGTTTTGAAGTTGAAAAGATAATAGTGCTTTTTAATCAGATATCATTTGCTATTGTTTCCAGAAAGGAAGAGAGTGCCTTTTCCATGTTGCCAATACTATTAATCTTTGGAATGTGATCTGGAGTGATAGCGCAGTTGAAAACTTTCTTTAGTATATCGGCTTCTGGTTTTGATAATGTATAGTCTGAAAGATTGAAAATGACTTTTTCATCAGGGAGACTCGGTCTTAAGTTGTATTTTCTTTCATAAAGTCTATCGAATGTTTTAATTTGAGATTTTTTACTAGTTAGAAAAAGCCAGACAGAACAGCTGGTGAAACTTGTAGACAATTTTTGTATATATTTTACAAAAATCTCTAGTCAACTAATAAGGCCATTAAAAAGTTCCAGTTTAATATTTAAGAATGGACCAAATACAACACAGAGATGAACAGACTCGATGGCTACTCAAAGCATAAGGTACGTTACTTTGAAAAACTCGAATGTAAAAAAAGCTAGAATGTTAAACCATCTAACCTTCTTAAAAAGATGTAGACAGTTCAACATCATTCCAAAGTTTTTAACTATTAAAGAACAATTACGATCAAAATGAGCAAAACGCATTTACTTTAAGGCATTTTTGTCTTTGCTCCGTGAAAGAATTCAACACATTACAGATGAATTCCCGATGATTGGAGTAGAGCTCTCATAGTACCCATATATAAAAAGGGAAATAAAACTGAATGTGAGAATTACAGAGATATTTCCCTACTGAGTGTTCTTGGCAAGATCTATGCAAGTATACTTGAGAAACAGTTGAGAAGAATTGTAGAAGAAAAGCTTGGTGAAGAACAATCTGGATTCAGGCCAAATAGAAGCTGTCAGGATCAGATCTTCACTTTACGACAAATAGTCGAGAAAGCATTGGAATATAACAAGGATCTGTATTTAAGTTTTGTCAATTTGGAAAAGGCATATGACAAGGTGCCAAAAAAGAAGCTATTCAATATGCTACAGTTATATGGTGTCAATGTGGCATTATATCAAGCAATACTTAATCTTTATTTGAGTTGTAAGTCAGCAGTTAGAATTGAAGGAAGTACAGGAAGATAGTTTAATGTTAAATCTGGTGTGAGACAATGATGTACATTATCCCCTATGTTATTCATTATCTATATGGATCACATTATGAAGGAAAGCAGTATTAAACATGATATCAAAATTGGAGATGTTAATGTCAGCTCTTTGCTTTATACAGATGATGTTATACTTCTAAATAAATCCGCTACAAGTCTGCAAGATTCTCTGACTAAATTGAATAACTGTTGTAATAGATATGGTATGAAGTTCAGCAATAAAAAGACAAAGACAATGAAAATAGGCAGAATCATTGAAAATGTGAGCTGTGTTGTGAATGGAGAACCTGTGGAACAAGTAAAACATTTCAGCTTCTTAGGCACGATTTTTAGTGAAGATGGTAAAATAAATATAGAAATAGACAACAGAATCAACAAAGCTGGTATGATGGGAAGGAAGTCAATTGAATAAATTCATATGGAATAAGAGAGAAATTAGTCGGAACACTAAATTAGGCTGTATTCAAGTCGGTGTTCAAACAGATTTTAACTTATGGATCTGAGAGCTGGGTCAGAAGTAAAACACTTGACCAAAGACTAGAGACCACAGATGAGAGTCCTGAGAAAGATTATAGGCGTGAACAGATGGCATTAATGGCAATATCATATTAAAAACGAGGATATTAGGAAAGAACTTAACATTGTCAGCATCCAGAAATGCGTTAGCAGAGCGAAGGAAGATTAGCAAAACTAGTGTTCTCTGCCAGGTTGGCAGCAAAACGACCCACAGGAAGACCAAGATATAGGTGGATTGATGCAGTACAAAGTGCCTTAGACGATAGAAATATAAGATCTGATAATGTTGGAGTCTTGACAAATAGCAGACTGATTTAGAGGAAAATTGTAGATAGGAAGTTAGTAATGATGTAATTTTTTTCGTGTAGTACTATCATATCCTGTACACCCCTTGAGGGTACATGGCAGGAATTTGATGATGACGATGAGATTTGTACTTTGCAAAATAGACTGAAGATGCTTAGAACTTTTTGAAGACATCTCTAACAGCATACATAGCAACCTATATTCTTGACTGCATGGTACAAAACAGTTTTGACAAGGTTTTTCTAATTAGCAAAAAATCTCAAATTAAAAAATCCGTGTATACAACATTCCATGTTCCTGTGGATTAAATTACATAGGGCAAACATCAAGAAGCCTGGAAATTCAAAAAAAAAGAACATCTAGGGTTCATGAACAACAGAACAGATACTTCAGGATTAGCCAATCACTTCTCGATCTCTATTCATGTTGTTCTTTTCATTGTATTGTTCATTTTTTATTTCACTTAAAACTAAACAGTAATCACTTCCAATGTTGAATCTCCTGTATACTCTTAAACCTGTTTATAAAATTTATTTTTTATAAACAGCTCACTGAGAAATAAATTATAAGGTAATACATATTTACACGACAAAGAGCTTTTATTTAATATAAATATTATGACATAACATCACTTCATTGGTGATGATGGAGGCAGATGATAGTAGAGACTTAATGACAATTTTCTCCTTCCTAAAACAATAAATATTGTGAAAATATTAGCTTGTATTATATGAATTATATGTCTTTGCAGTTCTAGTGTTTTAATAATGGATCAGATTTTTTTATAAGATTTAAAAATGGAAAATTCCATATGTTGTGAAATTTGTTTATCAAAAAGAACTTAAGTAGCAATGCTTATTAGATAATGGAGTTATTCATTAGTCATTCATTCAGTGGAGTTAAGCAACAGACCACAAAATTTAATAAAACATTAGCCCACAATATCTCAGACTGATGCTTTACTGTATCACAATATTGTTTATAAGTTTAACTGTCAATCTACATGCAATATCTGCTACATTAGGTAGACTATTCACTCTTTAAAGTCTCATTTAGTGGAACATTATTGAGATTACAATATCTTCATGCCAGAACACTTATATTCCACCGCTAAAAAAAAAAAGAAACACAAACACACCAGTAATGTCAATAAAAATTGCACTACTGAAATATCATTGCATGCAACACAATCTAAACACATCTCTGCAATTGATAAAGTTATCATCATCATTGATTTCCAAGATATTGAAACCAAATTACATCATTCTGAATCCCATTAATTTCAAACCACCCAAATTCCTCTTAATACATAATCTTAAAACCACATGGCAGCTCATAGCTTTGTATGTTTATCATACTGTTTATTCTCATGAAACTGACAGTAGTGCTAGCTATTTATGCATCATTATCAATACTATTCTCTGACGACATTATCTCGGCTCAATCAAATTTGGCTCAAAATATTTTAGTATCCTTGCCTTTCATAAAAGATACAACCAGGTTTGTCTTTTAAATTATTCTCATCATCAATTTCCTGGTATGTACCTTCAAAGAGTTCAGGTTACTATGATGACAACACTACATGGTTAAGTTTACATTATCATTAATCTCCTATTAAGAGTTTTTTCCCAAATCATTCTGTTACTTGTGAGCACTTCAATATTGTCATATCTAACATTTTGTGCTTCTAAGCCACTTCTGACTGAATCAATTCAGTCAGAAGTGGCTGGGTCTCTTTCCTGCTATCTTGGCATCAAACACCTGTTTTGCTAACCTTTCCTCACCCATTCTATTTAAGTGGCCATACCACTTTAGATTAGCTCTGATGACACATTCTTGAATGCTAATAATGTCAGGTTACTTTCTAATGTTTTCATTTTTAATATGATTCTGCTATTGATGCCATCAATTTACTCTCCTGATTTTTCTCAGAACCCTTATATCTGTGGTCTCTAGTCTTTGATCAAGTACTTTATTTCTAGCCCAATTCTTCGATCCATAACTTGCTTGCACACTGTCTTGTATACTGCTAGTTTGGTGCTTTGGCTAATTTCTCTCTTATTCCATATAAATTTATTCAGCTGGCTGCCCACCATACCAGCTTTGCTTATTTGATTGTCTATTTTCAGATTTAACCTGCCATCTTCACTACAAACTGTGCCTTATTAGCTGAAATATTTTAATTGTTCTTCTATAGGGTTTACTATGCAGAATGCAGCTGAAGTTTTCTGCTCCTGCCTATATTGCCTTGAAACCATGTTTGGAGAGTGTGTGTGTGTGGGGGGAATCATAGTGATGTGCATGCACTGTTTGGGCAAAATACATAGTATTTATGTACTATAGTTGATTACCAACCTCTAATGTATGGACTCAAATTTAAAAAAAAAGTCTTGGACACTGTCCAGGGATCATTCAGCTTGCATGCTCCTATGATAACAACAATAAATTTCCTTCCCCCATGGTCTGGGCACAAGCTTTAAGCGACCTGAGAGACTGAAGAGCTATTTGTTCTGAATCTCCTCTTATTTTGAGTATGAATTCTTCATTCTCACATTTATCATGGGGTCTTCACAATTCCTTGTCATATTAAAAATCATGGAGAAAGCAAGTGATACAAAGAATGAAAACATCTTATCTAATATCAGGGTAATAATGCATTCAAGAAAAGTTGGTAGGATCCCCAAGTAAACAACCTCTTTAGGAGATATCCTTATGGAAACCAGAAAATGTTTCGAAGAATATTCAGAGCAACTCCTTTGTGCAACATCTGTTGGTGAAATAACAGTTATAGTCCCCCCCCCCCCACATGAAAACATTTAACTATTCTAGAGGAGTGATATAAGAGTAGCAATTCTTTGATGTTCCAGGCAGGGAGATTTACTCTGAATTGAAAGATCAAGGCATGTCAGCTATCTACAAATTTCTAACATCTGTAAAAGCAAGGTATCATAACTGCTGTGTCAGATTGTACATCTTGAATCCTTTGAGATGCTTTGTGTGTCATGGTTAAACTGCCTGTTATGGTTTTCGCATGTATGCCCAATGTGGCAGTAAACAACTTGAAATCAAAGGCTGCACTTGCAAAATACTTAAATGTGTTAACTGTGAGAAGAACATAGACATATGCTAACCACTCGGTCAGCCAGGCTGGCCAAGTGGTTAGTGTATCCACTCTCCAGCCAAAAGGTTGCGGGGTCAAATCCTGCCATGGGCATGGATGTTTGTGATTGGCTATGGAAATATTAGTGGTGGTGATGGTCGGCAGTAGATGGCGTTAGTGTAGTTGCAGTCAGTTGGTGGATTGAGTGGTGGGACATAGTTATAGAGCAGATGCCCTCCCTTGATGAGTCTTTAGACTCCCTGGAGGTATCTAACAATAATAATAATAACCTTTTGCTCCCAAACGTGTCATGCAAATTCCTGCCCCCCCCCCCCCCCCAAAAAAAAAAAGAAAAAAAAAGCAGAACAACATCACTTTTGTTCTCCTTTTGAAACTATGTGATAGGTCAGGTGTGGCCAGCCTTTTACATTCCATGTGCCAATTTTTTCACATACGAGTTCAAATGAACCATTACAATTCTTGTACCCGTAAAACCTCCCTGTAAAAATAATCAATTGTAAACTTACTGACAAAAACCTGTGACTCACCACTTTTGCTAACAAGTGAATGTGAAAAAGATGTACACAAAACAATAAAATTGCTAAAAATAATTACAGTAATCCCTTGATTAATACGCTGCTACATCTTCACTTTCTGTAATTTATTTATTTTATTCACTCTATAGGGCCTCAAAGGTTATCTACTAACTTGATTCTTGTGAGATGTCCCCTTTTTTACCTCAAGCAAATTTGTTTGATTAATTGCTGCGCCAGCCTAAGTCTAAGGATAGAAATATCTTATCCTAGGAAAAGTTCACAGAGATCAAGTGTCACCAATAATATTAAATTAGATCGGGGGGCTGTGGATACCTTAGCTTTGCAGTCGTAGCCCTTTACTCTTAATTTCCTTTGGATATTCCCCGCATGCATAGGTTTGATATTTTTATGAGTGGTGAAGTCAGTCAACATGCTCAGAACACACATAAGTATAAATTAGAAAACATGTTTATTTTACAACTAAAGATTACAAAGAAAAACACAATGTTAATGGCAATACTAAGATAAAGAATTGTTTAGAATTTCACGCACAACTCTCTCACTTTAAATATATAAATCATTGTTACATTAAAGAATCATTTAAGCAAATACTACATTAATCACATATAATTGCGTATTTGGCACAAAACATTATTCAGGTTCTTAGATCATATAAGTTCTAATATCAGTTCCATTACAATAACTGCTGCAATCACACAATACCAGGATTCTCAGACAAACAGTCCAATGAGATTTTACGAGTTTTCCTGACTATATTAAGTCATCAGAGTTCACTTCCCTTCAGAAAGGATCTATATTTCTTTCATTCACAAATATCTAAACAGTGTAATAAGAAATTCACAGTACTTATCTATTCTGCACGGTCCACATCAAGATCTTTTCGTCTGTCGCTTCTAGTGGAATTTCACTGTTGTTACAACACGCTGCCGTGTGGGAATCATATGTATGATACGAATCTGGCACTCGTCTTTGCTATCTAACATCGGCTTGCTCTCGCCGATGGCCCTCGATTTGAATCTGCCATTGTCTGGTGCATCGCCTTGCCGGGACTTATGCTAGTCAGCTACGAGAACATAAAGACTCGACATCGCCGTCTTAGCACGATGAGAAAGCTGGAACAGAGAAATAAACGGGGGGGGGGGAAGAGTTTCAGACCTGCACTGCTGTATTTATTTCATTTCTCAGCACCCTCTTTTTCACTTCGAAACTCACACATGGGAGCCCCCCTCATTCTGACTGGGTGACGTCATTCTGCCACCTTACAGAGTTTTGTATTTTCGGGAATGCTTGCTCCCAAAAGTCTTTCACGAACTCTTCGGCCTCGGTCGTTGCATCATAACCATGGTATTTCTGCAACCTTACCTTTCATTGGCAGTGTGTTAACCTTCTTGCATGCACAGTTTTAATTCTAATGGTTAAGTTTTCACATATATTCAAATTACATTGTTTCTATCACATCATTTTAGATTCCATAAAATCTCAGATTTAATACTTCTTATCTTATTCTTTCTATGTTAATATGATATTATTTCCTTAGTGATTTTAAGTTTAACTGCTAAAAGGGGTAGGGGTAAGTATGTTTATCCAGTTTAGCACATTCTGTTAGATCCTGTATGGGTGATTCTTTTGTGAATAAAGTCTCCCATTCACGATCTAACAATGCCTAATGCGTTCTTTAAAACATGCACATTAATTGAATATAGTAACCTATGGGAAAATGTATAATTCGTTCCTGAGATTTCTTTTTCCCTTAAGTTTTTTTATAAAAGAATTAGGGTATGTCTCAGGGCCTAGTTAAAGGAAAACCATGAAGCTGAAAGACAATAAAACATATTCAGAATATAAATTTATTATTCCGCTTCTAAACAGAGAATTGAGTTAATGTAGTTTGGCGGGCATTCTGTTTTCTTTTTTTCATACAACTGATGGTATGGCCCTGTTGCCTCTTCTGCAAATTTTACTGGTTCTCTCTTTACCAGGGTCGGTCTCTAAGCATTGCTGCTTAAAAACTTCAATTGTACAAAAACTATTTTCATATTGTTTCTGTGAAATCTCTTTGGACTTGTCAGTGATTAAATTTTCTTCATATTCTTCAGGATCTTCCCACTGTGCATCTAAATTTAGCAGGTTGGAATCACTCAACTTCTCAGAATGAGATTTAATTAACTTAGATTCATTTGAAAAGCCTCTAAAATCATTTACACACTGTGGAAGAATGTGCTTCCTAATGGCTTGCATATTGCTAGCAGTAATTTCATTCGACTTTGCGACTTTATAACCAGGCTGAGATTTCTCTGATTTGGCTAGAAAAGTCTTGGAAGGCATTTACTTCCAAAAAAAAGGCCGGTTTCATCGACATTAAATATTTGTTGATCACAATAGTCTTCTTCTTACACAATTTTCTTCAAAATCTCTGAATATCTCCTTATCTGCACTTGCAGCTTTACCTGTGATTAGAACATTATGTAGGCTATTTCTCTTTTTGAAACACTGAAATCACCCAGCACTAGAATTGGAATTCTTTTTTCTTTCCATCATTGATAGCTCTTTCTTTCAAGGTTGCAAAGAGGTTTAATGCTTTTGATTTAATAAGGCCAGTGTTTAGTGGGATCCGTTTTTGGTTACAATCTTCGATTCGTGTAAAAAGAAGTCTCTCTAATTCAATCATTATAATACTTTGATTTTGAGTGCATGCATGATGAACTTGAAGCAGCCTTACCTTTCTCTTTGTATTCAGCAGAGATTAAAGGTTAGGAAAATAATTTAAAATACAAAAGTAAGGAAAACAATTATACGAGATATTATCAGCAAAATGCTATGTAAAGCAGATGACATAAATTTTGGCCGTAAATTTGGAACATAATGTACATGGAAATAGTGTCGTATGCCATTAAAAAATAACTTTTTAAAATGTTTCAAATCGCTAACTAAATTATTTCATCCTGGTGAGTGATTTTTTTAAAACAGTTAGCTATAAAAAATGTATAGATTGAAAATTTGTTAAATCTGTAACATTTATTTTTAAGATGTATATAGGCACACTAATCAAATTTTAGAGGCTCACTAATCGAATTTGGGTATCGAAAAAAATTACACACTAATTGAAAATGCACTAATTGGGGGCACATTAATCAAGGGATTGCTGTACTAAGTTTTAGCTTTTTTTTCTACAAATCGGTTTTTGGTTAATACTTTTTGCATAAATAGCTTACTGTTTTATTATCATTGGGGTCCAGTGCACCATTTCTAATCATCCAATGTGTCACTTTTGGTGCATGCGACATAGGTTGGCCATCCCTGTGATAGGCCATTGAAAAAAAAAACAACTCAGAGCTGTTTTACATCGGTGTCAGTCCAGTTCTGGAGGAACACATGACAACCATCTGTCATCTTCTATGGTTCATTTGCATTATCTCTAGAACAGAATTGTCTCTGAGGATGAATTTCTAGATATCTGGAAAAGAGTAATCATTATTACCCTTCCATACCAGATAATGATCCAAAACTTCCAAAAGATTATCCAGTACTGAGTAGCTGCTTATGTAAGATTTTGGAAAAAATGGGTAGCTCTTGTCATTTTTAGTTTCTTGTAGAGCAACAACAATAGTTGGATGTTCACCAAAGAGTCAAGGAAGCCCACCCTTGACTCTTTTTCTTTTTTGAGAACTTGCCAGTGAGTTTAAGTTTTCAACACTGAAAACCATCTGTGCACTTTTGCTGCAAACTCAGAAATAAGATTAGGGTAAACAACAATCTCACTTGTGATAGAGAGAGGTTCTCAGCACTCATATTCAGTAAAGAAAAAAAAAAAGTTAACAATTCTGCCCTATATGTACTAACCACAAGGTTAGTGCCAAAGAGTAGCAACAACAAATCAGCCATCACTCTTATTTTGATGACATTTATAATCTCTTTGCAGTACATTGTCAGAATAAAATTCCTGTGAAACTATTCCTCATATACAAGTATTTTTTGTCCTTATGGGAAAATTTGCAAAACACATTAGGCCATTTAACATTTTTTGATTAAAATATTTATAATTCTAATGACAGGATATTAAGAGTAAACTTACTCTAGGCAAGAACCATGAAACATCTTGTAGCTTCTCTCTATGAAGCTTAAGGAATCACTAACACTATTTTGCTTTGTTTGCCAACCCTTTTTTCAGACTATGAAATTTTTCAATGTTTTTTTCATATATATATATATATGATTTAATCTCTCTTAATGGAAACTAATAGAAAAAAATTATTTGGGTTTCTAGGTGTCCAGTAGAATGGACTGGTCTTATTAGTTTAATTTTCTGCCAACCAAAAAAATCCTTATTTTGGTTTGATTATTGGCAGAGACAGCGTTTACAATGGTGGAGAAAGGTAAGTAAACTGAATGCATACTTAGAAGTGAATCCTGATAGGAAATTATGCAATTTGTTTTATTATTTAAAAACTTCTGTTTTTAATGATTTTTTTAAATTTAAATTTTTTATTTTGAATTACATCAGCAACCGTTTAATTACATTTAGATTCTTGATTATTATTTAAATATGCTATTAATCTGAACACATTTAAAATTGCAATCTCCCCTGTGAATACTGAAGTAGCTCATACTTGAAATCTGTGGATTTTTCAAGCTTTGTATTTCCTTCTTTGGAGGAAAATTGTTGATAGGAAACTAATAATATTCCTAATCATGTAGTGCAGATATCCCCTTAGAACAGTGGATATCTGCATACTGCTGATGATGATGTCTGCATTACGTTATTTTTCTTTTGGAAAGTATTAAAAAAATCTTTTTTATTTCCACTTCAAATTATTGAAATTTGGTACCACCTATTTGCAATAAGTATGCCCACATTTTTCATAAAAGTCATTTAGATAACTTTTGTGAAAAAATAAAATTGATGGTCCTTATTCCTCACCAGTCATGAAATTTGCTTAGGCTTTGGTCCTGGTTACTAAGCAGGCATTCACTGTATTCTGTACATCCTTTCAGAAATATCAGAAATAAAATTTAATTAGTTTTCTATGAAAACTAATTAAATAAATTCCAGCTATGTATTTTTCAAAGTAAATTCTAGACTAGCTTAGCAGTTGTTGTTGTTATTATTATGATATGGGCACCTCTGGGGAATTCAAAAACTCATTGCGGGAGACCCAAGCTATCTACACAATCTATCATACCTTTCCCTGAACCCATCAACAGACAAAGCACTCACAACTGACTAGTAACCCATTCATTCACTTATTCTCCAAGCAAAAAATCTAGTCCTCACACCCTACTAACTACACTTTTATTCAACTTCCAGGGATGACCCCTTTTTCTGGTCCCTCTAGCCAAGTGCTGAAACATTTCTCATTCATCAATCCTATAAAACCTTTTAAGCAACTTAAATGTTTCTATCATATCCTATCCTTTTCTCCTATCAACCAACTTCTGCAATTCACATGTCCTCATAGGGAACATTCCACAGGCCACTCACCATCTTGATCACTTTCTCTAAACCCTCTCCGCCACTTTCTCATCCCCAAGAAACCTAGGAGAACAGACTTAGCACAGTAATCCAGATGTGGGCATAACAAGGCCCTATAAAGAGAAAAACTAAAAATTTCAAATGATGGTCCAACATGACAGAATTTCATGCTGGCTGGGGCCTCGCCCCGTTAAACAAGCCCCCTCCCCTGTTGTTTTAGCCAGGGAACTAGGGCAAACAGCGAAAAGTCAGATACTGGAACAAATTCTAAAACTTGCCCAACTCATCACCAGAGTCCAAGATCAGTACTATCAACATAAAAAGCCTGAAGGACAAAGAAATGGAGCTAGCTGAGGAATTGGATAACTACCAGATCGACATAATAGGGGTGAGTGAAACAAAAAAAAAAGACAAACACTGGTGAGATCTTTCTGAGCAATAAATACAAAATGTTATATTCAAGGAAAAGGAGTAGCCATTGTATTCAACACTAAATATGAGGCTAATATTTTTGAATGGCAGGCAGTCTCAAGTAGAGTGATGTGGGCAAATATGAGAATGGGGAACTGGACAATGAGACTTATTTGTGCCTATGGTCCCACAGAAGGTTCTACTAAGGTAGAAGTGGAGGAATTTTTTGAGGCTTTAGAAAAAGCAACTGACACAATGAAAAAGGAAAAGTTGGTCCTTCTTGGGGATCTAAATAGCAGAGTAGGAAATGATTGGCAGACACACAAAAATATTTTGGGGAAATTTGGAGAAAAGAGCAAAGCTAATAATAATGGCAAATACCTGTTGGATTTCTGCTCAAGACATGGACTGGTTATTACTAACACAATGTTCCAACATAAAAATGTGCACAAATTCACATGG
This sequence comes from Typopeltis vanoorti, assembly GCF_054136105.1. NCBI lineage: Eukaryota > Metazoa > Arthropoda > Arachnida > Uropygi > Thelyphonidae > Typopeltis > Typopeltis vanoorti. The sequence goes on along the minus strand of NC_143557.1, from coordinate 31,677,117 downwards.
AGAGAAGAGGCAAGGAATAAGAAAAGTGTCATTGACTATGTTATTGTTGATTGTGATGTTTTCCTTTTCCCACTGGTGCAGGACACCAAAGTGTGCTTTTTCAATATGAATTTCATATTGAAAAGAAGAACATGTAAGAAAGTTTTAAAGAGAATAAAAGTTGAGCAGCTCTCAAATGTGAACTGTAGACTAAAATACACAAATATTATTCAAGAAAAAATGCAAGAGTCTGAGAACAGGAACCAAACCTCAGAGATTCAGTGGCAAGTTCTGAAGAAAACACTGATTGATTTAGCCAGAGAGGCATGTGGTGAGGTTGTGTGCAAGGATAGAAAATTCAGAACTTCATGGTGGACATAGGAAGTTAAAGAGGTAGTGAAGGAAAAGAAGAAAGCATATCAAAAATTCCTGGCAAATAAGTCAGTTTGTGCTCTTAGAGAATACAGAGACAAATATAAGATAGCTAAACGCTGTGTATAACTGGCTGAACAAAAGTCATGGGAGTACTTTGGCATGAACATAGAAAATAAATATCAAGAAGGTGGCAAAATATTCTGGAGGTTGAAGAAGCTCAGAAATGGAGGAGAAAGTGCTGCAGAAGGAGTAAGAGATGATAAAGGTGACATGAAAACAGGAGAAAAAGATATCCTTGAAGTATGGAGTAATTATTTTGAAAAACTGCTAAATGAGACATGCAGCAATGACAGCACAGCAGTAAAAAACACTGACCAGGCATGCCGTCAGGAATACATATCCCTACTTGAAGTAGAAAAAGCCATTAAAAGCCTGAAATGTGGAAATATAGCAGGAGTAGATGTTGTTCGACCAGAAATGCTTACATATGGAGGTATAAAAGTTTTACAGTGGCTTCAGTGAGTTCAGAAGGCCTGGACAGAGGGACGAATTCCAGATGATTGGAGTAGAGCTCTCATGTAACCATATATAAAAAGGAAAATGAAACTGAATGTGAGAATTACAGAGGCATTTTATTACTGAGTGTTCCTGATAAGATATATGCAAGTATACTTGAGAAACTGTTGAGAAGGATTGTGGAAGAGAAGCTTGGTGAAGAACAAGCTGGATTCAGGCCAAATATAGGCTGTTAGGATCACATTTTCACTTTATGACAGTTAGTCGAGAAATCATGGGAATATAACAAAGACTGTATTTAAGTTTTGTAGATCTAGAAAAGGCATATGACAAGGTGCCAAGAGAGAAGCTATTCAAAATGCTTCACTTATATGATGTTAATGGGGCAGTATCAAGCAATACTTAGTCTCTATTTGAGTTGTAAGTCAGCACTTAGAATTGAAGAGAGTACAGGAAGATGGTTTAATGTTAAACCTGGTGTCAGACAAGGACGTACATTATCCCCTCTGTTATTCATTATCTATATGGATCACATTATCAATGAAAGTGGTATTAAACCTGATATCAAAATTGGAGGTGTTAATCTCAGCTTTTTGTTTTATGTTGATGATGTTATACTTCTAAATAAATCCGCTTTAAGTCTGAAAGATTCCCTGACTAAATTGAATAAATGTTGTAATAGATATGGTATGAAGGTTAGCATTAAAAAGACAAATACAATGAAAATAGTCAGAAACACTGAAAATATCAACTGCATGAATGGAGAACTTATAGAACAGATAAAACATTTCATTTATTTAGACATGATTTTTAGTGAAGATGGTAAGCTAAATATGGAAATATACAGAATCAACAAAGCTGTAAGATAGGAAGTCAACTGAATAAATTTATATGGAATAAGAGAGAAATTAGCCAAAACACTAAATTAGCTGTATACAAGACTGTGTTTAAACCAACTTTAACTTATGGATCTGAGAGCTGGGTTAGGGGTAAAACACTTGACCAAATACTAGAGACTGCAGATATGAGAGTCCTGAGAAAGTTTAGGGGCATGAACAGATGGCATCAATGGCAATATCATATTAAAAACGAGGATATTAGGAAATAACTTGATATTGTCAGCATCCAGGAATGCATTAGCAGAGCTAATCTCAGCTGGTATGGTCACTTAAACAGAATGGGAGAGGAAAGATGCCAGGTTGGCAGGAAAAAGCCCTAGAGGAAGACCAAGATATAGGTGGGTTGATACAGTAAAAATGCCTTAGAAGACATAAATATAAGACCTGATAATATTGGTGTCTTGACATTTAACAGAATGATTTGGAGGAAAATTGTAGATAGGAAGTTAGTAATGATGTAAATTTTTCATGTAGTACTATCATATCCTGTACTTCCCATTGAGGGTGTATATCAGGAATTTGATGATGATGATAATGATAAAGAGGAATAACTTCCTTATCTCTACATGTTAATGTGTTCTTCAATAGCCAAGTAACCTTATGGCTACCTTAGCAATATGTCCTCTAAATTTTAATTCTCTGTCTACCACTATTCCTAAATCTCTAGCTTTATCTATTTCCTGGAGTACTGTGCCATCAATGTGATACATGGCCTGTAATCTATTTTTCTCAGAATGCATAACTTTACATTTCTTGACATTAAGCTGATACTCATTATGAGCTTAATGTCAAGCTTACTGACAGCTTATTGAAATTGCCCTTCAAGCTCTCCACATCATTATTACTCTACCTAATTTCCCATCAGGAAAAAAAAAAAAAGAAGTCATGGAAATGCATTTTACACCCCATAGGAAATAAACAAAGGACCTGACTAGGACAGCAAAAATACATACAAGGAGTGTTCAAAAAAAGACTAAGCTTTTGCTATAAAGACTTGATTGCTCATTTTACAACATTTTAAACACTGTCCTCTTCAAAGTAGTTCCCTCTACTGGCAATACACTGTTCCCAATGTTTTTTTCATTGTTGGAATGCTTCCTGGAATGCACTTTCTGTGATGGCATGTAGTTCTCTTATTGCATTTGCCTGAATCTCCTCTATGGTTAGGAAACAACGTCCTTTCCAACTGGTTTTAAGTTTAGGAAACAGGAAAAAGTCTGCTGGGGTTAAGTTTTCATTATCATTTGCATTTGCAAGCAGTTCCTGACTGATTTCAATATGATTCTCTTTCTGATCATCAGTCAACAAATGTGGCATGAATTTTGCACTAACATGATGCATCTCAAGTTTTTCAGTCAAAATTTGATGGCATGATCCTATGTTTGATGCCCACTTCTTCAGCAACTTCTTGGACAGTTAAATGACGATTTCCATGAATCACACACGAACTGTTTCATTATGGTCATCTTCTGATGTGTCACCCAGGCCTGGGATCTTCAACAACTGATGTTCTGCCCTTTTTAAAATGCTTAAACCACTCATAGCACTGCGCTTGGCTCATACAGTCTTCCCCATATGCTTGGTTAAGAATTGAAATGTCTCTGTAAAATTTTTACCAAGTTTGCAGCAAAATTTCGCACACACACACGTTCTTCAAGGTCTTTCATTGTCATTTTGTCACTAATCTGACGAATAGTTTTTGCACGTGCTCACTTCAGCAGATGTAACTTGATGATTAATGCTCATAGCAGAACAGTGCAAATGGCAGTTTGTTGTCAAAACCTGCCACTAGGTGTGCGCTCAGTAGCTGCCGTGCACTCTCTGTGCTGGTTGGCACGCTATTTAAAAAGTTTTGGTCTTTTTTTCAGCGCACCTCGTATATACGTAACTCTATAAGCCTCTGATAGTGATACTAAATTACAGTAGCTGAATGAATATTTGCTCTATATTATAGTGCTTTTTTTTAGCCCCATGTCAATTTGTAAAATTAGATTCAGTAGGAATTTTTTTCTTTACTTTGCATCGACTTTTACAGAGGTCACGAACATTGTATATAGAAAGAAATTGTGAATTTTTTGCTGATTGCGGAATTTTTGTATTGTATATAAGGTTTATATTAACAGTAGTTATAAATTTTTTTGTGTGAGAATCAAAATACCATACAAGTATGTATTGAAATAGAATGTTAAACTGTGTATTTCAAGGCCAATACCTTTGAAAGCGGCCTGTAATTTTAGTGGTTCCCAGTTGAAAGAAAGTTTAGAAGCCTTATTTGGAAATGTCAACAACGGGCGGCGAACAACAAAAGTAAACAACTCAAAGGTCACAGCCCTCCTTTTGTGCAGGAATGCTAAGGGCTCTCAACTTTTATTCCAGGGACCGCAAGAGGGAGTATAAGAAAGGACCCAAAAGTATCCAAGACTCTCTTTTTTATTCAGGTATCCAGAAGCAAGAGATCCAAGATGTAGCAGACAAAGGCAGTATGCAGCAGTGCAGTGGCTGTATGCCGGTACACATAGGAAGAAGGAAGCAGGTACGCAGAAACGCAGTTTCCTCTCGTAGTGTCTAGGAATTTAGCATTGCGAGTCCGTTCAACGTCCGAAGAAAAGTAGGGATTCATCTATGGAGAAGTCAACTGTAATTTGCGTCAAGCCCTGGGAATTCTTGGAAGTGCGACAGCACTAAAAGAAAGAAGCCCGCACGAGTGTAAAAGGCCCAGTACGGAAAAAGCAGTATCAGTACGACGTGATCCGATCCTTCGAAAATCTTCTACAACACTACGGAACCAGACAAAAGGAAACCAGCATGAATGATGAGACCCAGAAAGAAAAGAAGCCTGCAGAACTAGATAAGAGACGAAAGAGCCAGTTCGGATAATTGTGTCATGAGAAGAACAATGAGTACTTCCTTGAAGTATTTATATATTCGGCTGAATGTTTATGAAGATAAATTATGTTTGTATGTTCCGGACTATGAGGTTAAAGAAATGCTGGTAGTGAATTAGATATAGAATACTTGTTGTTTGAAGTATATATATATATATATTCGGCGGGACATGTATAAAGTTAAATTGTGATAATTTGTCCCGGACTAAGAGGCTAAAGAGCAGCTGATATAAATTAGATAATGAGATAATAATTCTTTGCAGCTGAATGAATGGAATCATAGATTGGAATAAGATAGTATTGCTGCATGTTCATTATGTATGTACTATGTATGAGATTTTAATTCTTAACAGCAGAATGAATAAGATTATAGATTGGTAAATGATAGTATTGCTGTGCATTTTAATGTGTGTATATTAGATGAGGTTATAATACTTGGCAGCAGAATGAACGAGGTTACAGATTGACATTTGATAGTATCGCTGTGTATTTTAATGTGTAAATATATTGCATGAGATATAATTCTTAGCTTTTAATTTTCTGCAGTTCCAATTCAAGTAAGAAACTGGATTAATGTATCCTAGTTAAAATAAATGTGTTTCATATGCTAAAGAAGGTGTATTCACTGATCCTTATTCCAATGCATTGTTTCTAAAAAATGTGAACCTGTGTGCAAAGTTAAATAAGAGTAGCCATGACTGACTGTAAAGCCTGAGATTGAAATAGAGAGCTACTGCAGGTAATCTAAATTATATTTAATATCCATAAAAGGGAATCTTGGTGGTGCAGTCTAACAAATAAATTTTCCAAGGTTCTCAAGGTATTAGATAACCTATGGTAACTTAGATAGAGATGTAGAGAGTGTAAAATAAGGATTAGAATATATAGAAATAAAGAAAGTAAAGAAAGAATAGAGTTTAGAGTAATAATGGTAAAGAAAGGTAAAATAATTGTAAAATATATAAAGAATAGAGAAAGTTAAAGCAAGGATAATTTAGAAAAGGATTAAGATAATTGATTGAGACAGAAAATATAAGGAAGAATAGATAAAAAGAAAGGTAAAAGTGTAAGATATATATGATATATCGAAAGAGACGAAAGAGCTACATTAAGCTATATGTTAAGAAAATAAGAGATATGCATAAAGAAAAAAAAAATAAGATATACGCCAAGATACAGTAAAAGATATATATGAAAGAAATGAAAACAAAATCACCACATTTTACAAATTGTCATCAGTGTTCTTTTTTTTTTATTTTTATTACAATGATGAAGGAAATTGTGCAAGTGGTGGCAGTGGTAGGAAATGAAACAAAATTGATTTTGAAATGAAGATAAAAATGATTAAGAAGTATATGTAGCAGGACAAAGTTTGTCACCTATTGAACAGGAGTTAGGTGTCATTGTTTCAACTTATTAGCATGTATTTTTGATTATAAGGTGTTTTGTACTGGCACTCATAATATTTTTATTGTGCATGAGATTTATAAAAAAAAAAAAAAAAAAAAAAAAAAAAAAATTAAAGAGCATTCTGTTTACATATGTGTTTATTGAACATTTCCCCCCCCCCCCCCCTTGTCAATTTCAGCACTCATATTGTAAGTACTGTATACATATTTAGAGAATATCCAGTATACATAAAATTTGATTTGTGCTAAGTTCCACAGAACACAACCATTATGCTATTTAGGGAATGGCTATATATTCGCTTGTGCATGGAATATGGTATAACATGGTGATATACACCCTCTGTCCAAAAAGAAACCGAACTTTTGATAGAAAATAAAACACGGGCCAATTATAATTATTCAAATCATTTATTTCAATCAATATACTCTCCCTCAGCTTCGATAAAGCTTTTAACATGGTCAATTAATTCATTAAATGAGTTTTTTTATATTGGTTTTTGGGATGCTGTTGAGGGTTGTGGTTACTGCCGTTTGAACATTTTCAGTGGTGTCGTATCGCTTTCCTTTCATTGGTAAATGAAGTCGGGGGAAGAGAAAGAAGTCACAGGGTGCTAAATCAGGTGAATACGGCGAGTGATCCAACACACAAACTTGGTTTTTGATCAAAAACTGTCTCACAACGTTCAAACGATGAGATGGTGCATTATCATGCAAAAGTGACCAGCTGCTTGCATCGCGATATTGATGCCATACGTGCTAAATTCTCACTATCAATCACTTCAGAACTTCAAGATAAAACTCAACATTGACTGTTTGGCCAGGCAGAACGAATTCTTTGTGGGTAATGCCCTTGGAATCGTAAAAACAAATCAGCATTGTCTTTACTTTTGACTTCTCCAAGTGACTTTTTTTCGGATGCCCCTCTTCTGGTTGTCTCCACTCAGCACTCTGGCACTTTGTTTCGAGCTTATACTCAAAACACCAGTAAAGATCGTTTCAAGGCAGTTTGAGTCCTTATGAACGGTTTTAATGAGGTCCTTAAAGTGTTCAATTCACTACATTTTTTTGGTTGTCTTTCAACTTGTGGGGAACAAATCGCGAATTCAATTTACGAAGGCCCAAACTCTCAGTCAAAATGTTGTGCACAGTTGATTTTGGAATCCCAATTCATCTTCAATCAATCTCATGGATGATTTTGCAGGTTTTTTTTGATGAAAACCCAGTCCAGTTTTTGGACAACCCAGCTTTTCGTCATCCTCAAACATCTCATGACCCCATTGAAATCGCTTTAACCACTCGTGCGGGATAAGCATTCATCTGGTATGCTTTTTGTAGTATTTGATGTGTGTCGGTAAAACTTTTACCAAGTTTAACACAAAAGTCAATTGCAGCTCTGTTTGAAACTCATTTTCCGACCGTTCGTCAAAACCTACTGTCACGCTTGGCACTATAACTCGGTTTCTAATGAAACAAATGTCATAAACAGTTGACTCAACACTAATGGAAGTTGCCGCTTTCGACAACAAAAATCTACAACAGGTGGTGCCATTAGTTTATTCTATTTTCGAAAAGTTTGATTTCTTTTTGGACAGAGGGTGTAAGTGCATGTCTATATTTTTTATGCTGAAGACATACATTGTATTTTTACCTTGATATTGAGAACATTGGAAGGCTGAAAAAAATTCATTACAGTGAATTTTATTTATTAACAGACAACTTCAAATTCCATACTTGAATTCAATACAAGCATTTATGTTCAGTATGCTTTACTTAGTGAAGCAATCATAATGTGAAGAGCTGTGTTGCTGACACAACAGATATGGAAGATAGTCATTATGTTTGTTTTCTGCAGAGAATTCTTTGTTTGTTGCTTAACACCTGCTTTAAACAGCACAAAAGAAGATTGTACAGATGGATATCACCTGATGGACAATACAGAAATCAAATTGACTATATACTTGGACAAAGAAGCTGGAAAAGTGCAATTCAGTCTGTCAAGACGTTTTCCAGGTACAGACTGTGGAACAGACTATGAGTTATTAGTGGCTACGATAGATGTGAAATTACGGAAATTGAAAACAACATCAATGTCAATCAGATATGATCTTGGAAACATACCAGCTGAATACAATATTAGCATACAGAACAGATTCAACACACTCAATTTGTGTGAAAGAGAACCAGATGAACTATGGGAAGAGATTAAAGATATAATTAAAATAGAAGCAAAGAAGAATAGGGGTACTTAAGGGTCAAAGCTGTATAACTGAGAGGAGACCTCCACATAGCCTTTAAAGGAATGCGGAGAACCGACCAGGGCTTCTGACCTAATGTCCAATCCTCACCTTCTCGTGGTGCACCCTGTTGGGTATCTACTTGGATACTGAACGAATGAGGATGGGCTGGCAATTTGGGATTTAGCCGACCAAATTGTATTCTTATTGGTTAAACCAAAATAAAAAATGATGGTTCAACATGACAAAATTTCATGCCGGCTGGGACGTTGCCCGGTTAAACAAGGCCCCCCGTTGTTTTCGCCAGGGAACCAGGGCGAACAGTGAAAAGTCAGCTACTGGAACAAATCTGAAAACAAACCCCAACTCAACATCACCAGAGTTAAAGATCGGTACTATCAACGTAAGAAGCCTGAATGGCAAAGAAATGGAGCTAGTTGAGGAATTAGATAAGTACCAGATTGACATAATATGGGTGACTGAAACAAAAAAGAGCAAAACTGGTGAGATCTTTCTGAGCAATAAATACAAAATGTTATATTCAGGCAGTGACAATCTAGGAAAAGAAGGAGTAGCCATAGTATTCAACACAAAATACGAAGCTAATCTTCTTGAATGGAAGTCAGTCTCAAGTAGAGTAATGTGGGCAAATATGAGAATGGGGAACTGGACAATGAGACTTATTTGTCCCACAGAAGGTTCTACTAAGGTAGAAGTGGAGGAATTTTTTGACGCTTTAGAAAAAGCAACTGACACAATGAAAAATGAAAAGTTGGTCCTTGTTGGGGATCTAAAAGCAGAGTAGGAAATGATTGTGAGACATACAAAAATATTTTGGGAAAATTTGTAGAAAAGAGCAAAGCTAATAATAATGGCAAATATCTGTTGGATCTCTGCTCAGGACATGGACTGGTTATTACTAACACCATGTTCCAACATAAAAATGTGCACAAATTCACTTGGAGAGAAGAGGCTAGGAATAAGAAAAGTCTCATTGACTATGTTATTGTTGATAGTGATGTTTTCTTCCTGGTGCAGGACACCAGAGTGTACAGAGGATTTGAAATTGGAAGTGATCACTATCTAATCTTGAGCAAGATAAAATTGAATTTCATATTGAAAAGAATAACATGTAAGAAAGTTTTAAAGCGAATAAAAGTTGAGCAGCTCTCAGATGTGAACTATAGACTAAAATACACAAAGATTATTGAAGAAAAAATGAAAGAGTTTGAGAACAGGAATCAAACCTTGGAGATTCAGTGGCAAACTCTGAAGAAAACATTGATTAATTCTGCCAGAGAGGTATGTGGTGAGGTTGTCTGTAAGGATAAAAAAATCAGAACTCCCTGGTGGATACAGGAAGTTAAAGAGGCAGTGAAGGAAAAGTAAAAAGCATATCAAAAGTTCATGTGAAATAAGTCAGCTTGTGCTCTTAGAGAATATAGAGACAAATGCAAGAATGCTAAACACTGTGTAAAACTAGCTAAACAAAAGTCATGGGAGGACTTTGGCAAGAATATAGAAAATAAATATCAAGAAGGCGGCAAAATATTCTGGAGGTTGTTGATGATGCTTAGGAATGGAGGAAAGAGTGCTGTAAAAGGAGTTAGAGATGATAAAGGTGACATGAAAACGGGAGAAAAAGATATCCTTGAAGTATGGAGTAATTACTTTGAAAAACTTCTAAATGAAACAAGCAGTGATGACAGCATAGTGGTAAAAAAACACTGACCAGGCATGTAGTCAGGAATACATATCCATACTTGAAGTAGAAAAAGCCATCAAAGACTTGAAATGTGGAAAGGCAGCAGGAGTTGATGATATTCGACCAGAAATGCTGAAGTATGGTGGTGTGAGAGTCGTACAGTGGCTGCACTGCAGAGTTCAGAAGGCCTGGACATAGAGACGAATTCCCAATGATTGGAGTAGAGCTCTCATGGTACCCATATATAAAAAGAGAAATAAAACTGAATGTGAGAATTACAGAGGTATTTCCCTACTAAGTGTTCCTGGCAAGATCTATGCAAGTATACTTGAGAAACGGTTGAGAAAAATTGTGGAAGAAAAGCTTGGTGAAGAACAAGCTGGATTCAGGCCAAATAGAGGCTGTCAGGATCAGATCTTCACTTTACGACAAATAGTCGAGAAAGCATGGGAATATAACAAAGATCTGTATTTAAGTTTTGTCGATTTGGAAAAGGCATATGACAAGGTGCCAAGAGAGAAGCTATTCAATATGCTGCAGTTATATGGTGCCAGTGGGGCATTATATCAAGCAATACTTAGTCTTTATTTGAGTTGTAAGTCAGCAGTTAGAATTGAAGGAAGTACAGGAAGATGGTTTAATGTTAAATCTGGTGTGAGACAGGGATGTACATTATCCCCTCTGTTATTCATTATCTATATGGATCACATTATGAAGGAAAGTGGTATTAAATATGATATCAAAATTGGAGATGTTAATGTCAGCTCTTTGCTTTATGCGGATGATGTTATACTTCTAAATAAATCCGCTACAAGTCTGCAAGATTCTCTGACTAAATTGAATAGCTGTTGTAATAGATATGGTATGAAGGTCAGCAATAAAAAGACAAAGACAATGAAAATATGCAGAATCATTGAAAATGTCAACTGTGTTGTGAATGGAGAACCTGTGGAACAAGTAAAACATTTCAGCTATTTAGAATGTTATCATGATTTTTACTGAAGATGGTAAATTAAATATGGAAATAAATAACAGAATCAGCAAAGCTGGTATGGTGGGAAGTCAATTGAATAAATTCATATGGAATAAGAGAGAAATTATTAGTAACACTAAATTAGCTGTATACAAGACAGTGTTCAAACCAGTTTTAACTTATGGATCTGAGAGCTGGGTCAGAAGTAAAACACTTGACCAAAGACTAGAGACCACAGATATGAGAGTCTCGAGAAAGATTAGAGGCGTGAACAGATGGCATCAATGGCAATATCATATTAAAAACGAGGATATTAGGAAAGAACTTGACATTGTCAGCATCCAGGAATGCATTAGCAGAGCTAATCTCAGGTGGTATGGTCACTTGAACAGAATGGGAGAGGAAAGATTAGCAAAACAAGTGTTCTCTGCCAGGTTGGCAGGAAAATGACCCAGAGGAAGACCAAGATATAGGTGGATTGATACGGTACAAAGTGCCTTAGACGATAGAAATATAAGATCTGATAATGTTGGAGTCTTGACAAGTAACAGACTGATTTGGAGGAAAATTGTAGATAGGAAATTAATAATGATGTAATTTTTTTCATGTAGTACTATCATATCCTGTATACCCCTTGAGGGTACATAGCAGGAATTTGATGATGATGATGATGCAAAGAAGAATATTCCAACAGTTTGTAAGAAGAAGTCCAAATGGCTGTCAGAAGATGCCTCCTTTCCTGATCAAAACTGCTCAGGAAAGGAGGAAAAATGAAGGCCACAGGAAATTTACAGGAAATACGGCATTTGAATGCAGTTTCAATGACAAGCCAGAAGAGACAAGGAAAAATACTTTAACCAGGAATGCCCACAAATAGAAGACCAAAACAAGAGATCTTTTCAAAAAGATCAGAGAACTAATAGGGAAGTTTAGTGCCAAGGTGACAATATTGAAAATTAAACACAAAGGATATCTTACAGAAGCTGCAGACATCAAAGAAAGATGGAAAGAGTATACAGAAGCCCTTTACAGAAAGGACTTCAAAATTACTGAGAAATTTGAAGAGCAGGATTATACACAGTAGCCAGTACCACTGGAGAGTGAAGTGAGGTGAGCACCGCAACAGCTATCCGAAGGCACCAGGAGTAGATGAAATATCTATTGAGCTGCTCAAATCCCTGGGAGAAGTGGCAGTGAAAATTTTAACAACTCTATGTCAGCGAATTTGGATCACAACTACATGACCTAGGGAATGGAAAAAATCGGTTTATATACCTCTATTGAAGAAAGGTGATGCAAGAGAGTGCAAAAATTATAGAACTATAGCACTGATTTCTCGTGCAAGTAAAGTCTTACTTAAGATCATTCAGAAAAGACTGGAACCATTCATGACGAGAGAAAAGGCAGAGGAACAAGAGATCAAATTGCCAATGTGAGATGGATAATAGAAAGAGCACAGGAATATCAAAAGAATGTCTACCTTTGTTTCCTTGACTATAGCAAGGCTTTTGACTCTGTAGATCATGTGAAACTGTGGAATGTGTTAAGAACAATGTGAGTACCAGAGCATTTCATTATCCTTCTGAGGAATCTTTATTACGAACAAGAAGCTACTGTTCGAACAGATCTTGGAGAAACTGAGTATTTCACAATATGTAAAGGGGTGCGACAAGGATGTAATTTATCTCCGTACCTATTTAACTTGTACAGCGAATACATTTTAAGAATGCATTGGCTGGAAGAGTCTTCAGTTGGAATTAAAATTGGTGGAAGAAATAATAATAATTTGAGGTATGCAGATAATACCATCTTGCTAGCAGAATGTAAAGAAGATTTGGAGGAACTTATTATGAAAGTTAAAGAAGAAAGTGCTAAATATGGTCTTAAACTTAACCTCAGAAAGACCAAAGTTATGGCAACATGTGAACGTAATGATTTTGAAGTACTGTATTTTTCGATAGATAACACGCGCATTATCTATACAAAAAAAGTCTAAATTCGTTAAAAATGAACATTCGCGGTATACATTTGAATGGTATGAAAGGTAAATCAAATGTAATAACAAAACTAAGGTAGAAGTATTACTTAATATTTATTGAACATTACGCTATTCAAATCCAAAAAATTCTTCATCAGACTAAATATTGAAAGAATCAATTGCGTTAAAAATTTCATTTGGTATTTCTTCAGCTTCATAATCATTGTCACTGGACACCACTGCATACCTTGTGCTTTAATGAAACCATTTCAAACACAGTTTTCACTTATAGCAGTCCAACTTTCTACAATCCACGTAACTATATCTTTATATGACGTTCTTTTCATCTGCCCTGTTTTGTTACATTCATGGATGCCATTCATCATCCAGTCTTCCCACTTAGCCTGCAAATTGTCTTTGAATTGTTTATTTGCTGCAAGATTGAAAAATGCCATTTTTCTCTTTCGCCACACATTCTCCAACCAAAATCGCAATTCTCTTTGATTCCTGCAACACACGGACAGTAGATATTCTCATACCTTTAGCTCTTTCGCTAACAACCCAATCACTACTAGCAACGCACAAGCTTTTAAAGAATTCCTCCGTCCTCTGTCTGTACTTCCTAACTCTACTGCTAGTTGGCTCGTGTGCGTTATCTATACAGCAAAAGGAGTGATGAAAATGTTGGGGTGCGCGTTATCTATCAAAAAATATGGTAGATGGGGGGAAAAATGGAAGCAGTTAACAATTTTGTACTCCCAGGATCCTGAATTCATAAAGATTGTTATTGTACTGAAGAAGTTAGAAGAAGATTATTACTCGGAAAGAAAGCAATGACAAATTAAGCAAGATCTTTAAAGATAAAGATATTAGCCTCGCAACAAAAATCGGAATCGTGAAAGCAATGGTATTCCCTGTGGTACCGTATGGATGTGAAAGTTGGACCCTGAGAAAGAGTGAAAGAAGGAAGATAGATGAATTTGAATTATGGGTTTGGAGATGCTTAATAAGAATACCATGGACTGCAAAGCAAACCATTAAATCAGTGATAGACAGAATAAAGCCAGATAGCTCCCTCGAAGCTATGATCATCAAGCAAAAACTGTCATACTTTGGACATATTATGTGAGCAAATGACAGTCTGGAGAAGATGATGATGCTTGCTAAAATTGATGGAAGTAGAAGACCAAGAATTAGATGGGTGGATGGAGTTAAAGAAGCAACTGGAGTGTGCCTGGAAATTCTAAAAGACATGGTCAGGGATAGATCTGAACGGAGAGTGTATGTTTGTAGGATCACCAGGAGTCGAAAATGACTCGATGGAACACTCGACACGCATTATGTTTGAGATTGGAGGAAACATTTCACCAAATATATAATGTCATTGGCTGCAAAACAAAACCAATTACTTAGAATACAGATAAATTGAATGATGCAGTTAATAATACTATTGAGAGGAAATCAAAAACTAAAGCATATAATTTTAACACTTTTTAGACTGATGTATCCTAAAACTGTTTAATTAAAATCAGTAAAAGTTTGGTTAGGACCTTAGTTATTCCTTATGTGACTTCACTTTGTGATAAATTGTTTATCAGAAATGGTAGCAATTTTTTATTTCAATAAAAATTGTAACAGTTTGTTTAGCATTTTCAGTTGTGGTATGCTCTACCAAACACTTAGGTTTGGAGATATTTAAGCTCAAATGAGAAAACTGTGTACTGATTTCAATAAAATTGGCAGCATTGGTATGATAAGGGGAAAATCTTTGCTTAATTTGATAGTTCTACATTTCACACTTCATTGGCTCTTCAGATTATCACCCTACAGTCATCATAACGAACCATGGTCTCACTGCCCATTGGTGTCTGATGCCTTCTTCTACCTTTCTTTGTCCAGTGCAGTGTTGCAGTTTCTGTACACACATTCCACACCAGTCCTTTATGTCGTCTATCCATTTTCTGTATGGTCTACCTCTTCTGTTTACACCATTCATAATACTAAACATGGATGTCTTTATCTTCTAGCCCTCACTCATTCTGCAATGTATCCAAATAATTACAGCTTCCATTTTATAATCTTCTGCATTAGATTCTCCTTTGGTTGTATCTTCCGATAGAGCTCTTCATTTGTGACTTTCTGTACCCATCCTATTCTTTGAATCTTTCTGTAACAAGTTCTTTCAAATGCCAAAATTCGTTTTCTTGATTCCTTATTTATTATCCATGTTTCAGATCCATACAGTACACCACTAAAGATGCATGTTTCCAGTACTCTTAGTTTTGTTTGCAGGCTGATCACTTTACTTTTCCAGATGTTATCCATGGCCTTCAGATTTGTTCTTCCCTTTGCAAGTCTGATCTTTATTTCTTATTTGCAGTCCAAATCATATGTCATTTTACTTCCCAAATATGTAAATTGTTCTACATTTTCTATATCAGTTCCATATACTTGTATCTTTTGTTTCATGTTCTTCTCACCAAATACCATTGTCTTTGTTTTTTCCAAGTTCATAACAAGTCCAAATCTTTTCCCTTTCTCATTTAACAGTTTCAATGCTTTTTGTAGTTCTCTTTTGCCTTCTTCAATAATAACAGTGTCATCTGCAAATCTCAGATTGTTAATTCTCATCCCATGCACTGATATTCCTTTCGCATCTTCCTTCATTTTATCCATTGCGCTTTCTAAATGCGCGATGAAAATGCTTGGTGATATTGAGTCTCCCTGTCTAGTACATCTACTTGTTTTAAACCAATTCCCCAAATCATCACCTATTTTAACTGCTGCAACTGCATTCTTATAAACATCTTTTAATATAGCTATTAGTTTTCTGTCAATTCCATAGGATTCTAGCGCTGCTAATGTCACTTTCTGGTCGATACTGTCAAATGCCTTCTGAAAATCAACAAATCTAGTACAGGTAACCCTCGTATAACACGGATGTTAGGTTCCACAGAAATGCCGCATTATATAAATCGCATTATGCGAGACTCAGATCACATAGAAAAAGTAGGATTATGTTCCGAAATTGTTTTTTTTTTTTTTAATTATATAAACAACGACATATCCAACAAAAAAAAAAATTATTTAATTCAGGTAATTCATGTAAGTTAAGAAAACAAACTATGAAACAAAATACATAGTATAAACCATAAAGATACAAATTGTACGTAAACTTCATTGCCCATAATGCATAAATGTTTTAGGCAAAATAAAATAAAGTGCATAATTTAATCATCACTTTCTTCAAATAAAACATTTCGTAGATGTTCTTTATTTGCGAGTGGCCGGACGTCGTCGTCACTTGAAATCTCTTGGACATCATTTGTATAATTCTCATTGCATACTTCGGCTGGTTTAGTTATCAAGAAGTCGGTAATAAGACCTTGCTTACCACTATGCTGCAATTTTTTATTAAGTTCATAACATGGAGTTAAACAAATATCCAGTTGTCTCGTGAATTTTCCGGAGCGCTCCATTGAGGGATCATTATCCATAAAATAACTTCCTAACTTTCTTGCCATTCTGCTAATTTCTTTAAACTGAATTCTTTAACGGATTCATCACAATCAGAATCTTCGGCAGAACTTTCCCTGCCATTTGGCTCGACATCATCTATTAACTGTACCAGTTCCTCCTCATTTAAATCTATTTCCCCATCAATTTATCCACTAATTTCTTTTTCAACCATATCGCAAAAGCCCTCTAAGTGGCCATTACTATAAAAATAAAATTTTTACATAAAAAAGCATTACATATTGTATGCAACTCGTGAGAAAATTAAGTGCTCAACTTGAGATTAACATACTTATTATTTTTAATGCTCTTTCCTGGCAGAAAACAAAACCACCTTCAACAATAAACACTTTATACGGTAAACAATTGACTTACATGTGTGCTAAAGAGTATTTCCCCTAATATAAATTTGCTACTTATAATTACATGCACGATGCAGACAGACACTAATTTAACGAAAATTAAATTTGTAGATCGTGTTTTTATCGAAACCAAGTATTAATTTCTGCCTGTGCTCTTTAGATGTCCAACAAGAACACTTTTTTCCTTATAGCTCTTCTCTGTAATAGTTTGAAAAATTCCTCTGCTTCTTCCATAGCAGAATTTTCTCTAGAATGATGGGAATTATAGGCACAAATAAATCTTTGTCTAATTTATCCTTTTATATTTACATGCATCACTCTACTTGAAATTGCCTACCATTTAAGAAGTTTATCTTGCTGAGTGGTTAGCGTCCGCTCTCCAGCCAAAAGGCTGTTGGTTCGAATCCAGCTGTGGGCATTGATGTTTGTGAAAAATACTAGTGGTGGTTGGTGGTAGATGGCATTGGTGTAGGTGATGAAGGTAGTTGCTGCTGGTGGATTGGTGGAGACGAAGAATTGTAAAGTAGGTACCCTCCCTTGATGAGTGTTTGGACTCCCTGGAGGTGTTATGTAATAATAATGATAACTTATCCTTACTTGCCCTAATCACTTTTGCCAGAATTCAGCATGTCATTGTGAATAGTACCCAATTTTTGTGGGTGGTATTCATTTGGCTTTAAAAAAAAAAATAAAAAAATCGTGCCCTTCATCCCCATCAATCTTTGAAATATATCTGAACATTGCTGCTGAGAAATATTTTTGACTAGTGACAACCCAGCAATACTATGGAATAATGTGCTTGATCTTTATTTATCTGACTTATCCCATGGTTTTGCTTCAAACTGTCTCCTGAGCACTTTTTCTCTAATGACCTGCCTTGTAATTCACATACACTGCTTTGAAAGAAGTCATCAGACACCATAGTGTGAGGAACAAACAGCCATGCCATCCACTTTAATAATCTTATGGGTCATACTTTCCACAAGTGCACGATAGAGATGAATGGGAATTCTGGACCATTCTTCTTGTGGGCATGTAGGTCCTAGACTTGTGTGATAAATGTCTCTTGTCCTCATCTGACCCATATCCATCTATTTGTTTTGAAGAGATTGATCGCTCCATAACATAGCTTTCCAAGCTTCCACATCCAACTCTATGTGGGACTTGCATATTGCAGTCCTATCATGGTAACCCATGTTGTGAGCCTTGGTTCTGAATGTTTTTATGCAGATTCATGTTCAAGTCGATGCCCGGAACTCCACATTCATTGTGTCAGCTGACGAGTGGTGGTTTTTGCATATTATCCTTCATAGCATCCTGTGGTCATATTGGGTGAGTGTGGTGGGTTATCCACTGCGCATAGCACTCACAGTTGGCTCCCTTTGCTTCCATCTTAGCATGGTATCACTGGTTGGTTGACCTTGGATGGCCCAGTTTGTCAATAATTTGCCTAATAGATAGGCCTGCAACATGGCATCCCGTCACAATGCCCCTTTCAAATTCCATCAGTTCCCTCCTTGCAGCCATTTCACCCTGGACACAGTTGCACAGATTTGGAAGCATCATATTCCTCCAATTTATACCGGCTACAAACACGACTTGTTACTTGGCATAATGCACCTTGTCCGTGGGAGTGTCTGTTGACTTCTTTCCAAACAGTGTATATACTTTGTTCACAAAAGTCCTCTTATGTGTGAATGCCACTAGGTATTTATCTCATAGTCATTTTTTGGAGGCAGATTCAACACTTCATTCACAAATACAGTCAATTTTTGCTATTTATTTATTTATTCTTATGGCAAATGCAGCTACAGGTCAATGTTCAGACCAGAAAGTGGGTCATACTTTCTGGTTTCATACAACCTCATCTGTCACTTCGTGGATATCCTGGAGGCCACCACCATGAAATTAGCACCTTGGGCAGTCATTCACAATATGAGTGATCGTCTGGGCCACAGGGGAGCAGTCACAATAAGAGTGGTCTGACAGTCTCCATTTATGTAGGAGGTAGCCACATCTGCGCTGGTTAGTTCTGTGATCCTAGGAAGGGCAAAACCAGGCTGCGGAGCACAGAGATCTTTTCAGGAAACCATTTGTTGGAAGATTGTTGGACCATTGTTCTTTCCACATGTCAGGTGTTGATGGTAAGGCACTGAAGAGAGTTCATCCATGGACCATAAAGGGTTTCTTGATTTTAGTCAAAGACTAGATGGATTTATGAGAGTCTGGTGCAGGAGCGGATTGCTCAACACTTTGAGGCTTGTCTTCTCCATATATTTGGTGAAGCAATGTTAGTTAGGACAGGCAGCCAGTGGAGAGGGGTGTTTCTCACTGTCCCACTAATTGTGCGCATGGTAGAGTTTAGCTGGGTGTGTGCACTTCTTTCTCAGACAGGGGCACAATATTCTGCTGCAGAGAATGCGAGGGCTAGTGCAGATGACCTTAAGATATCAGCACCACAACCCCAGGTTGTTCCAGCAAGCCGTGAGATGATATTTCTCATTTTAATTTTGTTGGACAGGTTGGTGATATGCCTTTTATAGGTTAGGCTTCTGTCCAAGCTCACTCCAAGGTATGTTAGGTAGGCTAATGTTCTACTATTTTGCCACAAAAAGAGAGGTTGAGATGTCGATTTGCCTCTGCATTGTGCAGATGGAATGCTGTGGACACAGTTTTGGTTGGATTTGGCTTCAGGTATCACTGCTTGAAGTACACCTCCAGGATGTTCAAGGTTGTTTCCAGGTTGGCAAAGGAGATAGACTGGTGTAAGATCATGAGATCATTGGCGTATATATATTTGCTTGAGCTGGTATGTGACAAGTCAGACATGTAGATGTTAAATAGTAAAGGGGATAACACAGAGCCCTGTAGAAGGCCATTATGGAGAAATCTGGTCTGCTCCAACAGAAAGATCCGGGTCCATATCGGTGGACCCGGATCTTTCTGTTGTAAAGAATGGATTCAAAAAGCTGGAAAGTTGTTTTGCACCTTAAGATATTGCTTAGCTTTAGGAGGAGGCCCCTGATCCAGACTGTGTCATAAGCTAATGTTAGGTAAATGAAAGTGGCTCTGGATTTAAGTTTCTTCTGGAAGTCTGTTTCGATCTGTGTTGTCAGGGCCAGGACATGATCACAGCAACTTCTTCCTGGCCTGAAACCAGTTTGTTCAATCGGGAGTGCTCTTTCGATGAATGGTGAAATTCTTTTAAGGAGAATTCGTTCAAAGAGCTTAAAGGTGAAGGAAAGCAAGGAGAAAGCAAGAAAACAGCTTCCCACCAGTGTTTTGGTGGCGGGAAGTTTTCCAAAGTTTTCCAGTTATAATTTTTGAGAAAAGGGCAGCCAGCCATGTTTGATCTCTTTGGTTGAGGTGTTTTAGAAACTCGAGCAGGATACCATCCACTCCTGCAGCCTTGCTATTCTTGGTGAGTTTTAAGGCTTCCTGTACCTTTTCAAGAGAAACTGGGCGTACAAGTTCAGGAAGCTCAGATGCCATCTTCAGATTTTTCCTGGTGGAAGATGCACAGTTATTTTCCTGGTAAAGCTGGGAAGTTTTATGATGTTGATTCTGCCCCCCTCCCCTCACACACACACTTTTCTCAGAAGTGACCAGCTTTTCTGGCTAGATGGGAGAAGTCAAGTTCATGGATGGTGGAGATCCATCTTTCCTTTCTGTTTTTGTCGAGCATTGCTATGAGCTCCTTAGCAATAGTTGGGTCTTCAGTTTAGCTTCTAATAAAATATTTTTGCTATAGAACACAGCTATAACAAACTTCAGAAAAGTTCCAACAAAATGCTTGATAGTACAAGTTAAAAGCTATGTTAAAAGAAATTACTATAGCCAACTATCTGCTATAAAATATACTGTTCTTGTGGTCCCTGTGAATTTGCTTTAGGCAGTCATGTGTGACATCCTCTGTTTTATTCTGCCTAAGGTAATTTTTTTCTCAGAAACTCATGAAATTCATTTTCCTTTGCTGCTGTAGGCTATCTTTTCATTCTCACATATATTTCCATAATTAAAATCATCCATAATGATTGTAATTAGTAGGAACCATTCTTTTTCTATTTTTATTATCAATACAATATATCATCCTCATCCAATCTTCTTTCACATACCCCTCTCAATTTTTGTACTTATCGACTTAATCAATGCAGCAAAATCTCACCTCTTATTTCTATTACTTTTGCCAGAATTCAGCCTTTATAAACAAAACAGTAACTTTTGGATTTGTAACTGGTCCTGTTCTGTCACTCTCAACAGTTAATCTGACTCTGCATCAATCTGTTATTACCCCTCCCCCTTCTTTTATCACAATCTATTCTGTTTTCTCTAGGCCTTGTACTCTTTACATCTACTTGCACACGCTTTACTGCTATTTCCAATATTCACACTCCATTCATAATTCCTCTGTGCACCCAGATTTCCCTTCCATTTTCCTGTCCATCTTACACACCCATTTCCTCATTTTCATTTCTCAGACCCATTACTGGTCTCATACTTCCCTTTTCTCACTCACCCTTTACAACCACTCCTTCAGCCTCTTCTGTCAAATTCTTCTGCTAATTTGCATCTTATCTCCTCTTTTTGAAACCTTTTGTTCATCTTGAACCCTCTTTTTGTTATTCCTCTCCTCTGCCAATACTCTTTAGATTACTCATACCAAATCCATTGAAATGCAGTTTTTCTCTGGTATACATATGCTTTGTAGTAAGCTTCTAGTATTGAGATCACATGTTTTAGATAAATAATGAATTTAATAAAATAAACAAATATAACCCTACAAGTTTCATCAGTTGTCAGACTTACATCAGATTCAAGAATTAATCTGACTACCTAGGATACAGCATGTGGCATGCTACAGAATGTAACATCAACAATGGAACACATTGGAACAGTGTAATATTGTTCCAATGTGTATACAGTGATTAATTTAATGTTTATTTTTTATTCTGGTTGCTTGTTTCTATGTACCAATTGTGAAGTTCTGATAACATTTTCTATTCTTCTACTTCTTAATCTTTCATAAACCATTAAAGTTCTTAGTTGTAGACTTCACAACTGGGACTGTCTCGAGGATAAGGTGGTTGGCCCTATGCCTCCCGGTGTGTCCTATGTCTGTAGATTCGTGTATTCACGGGGCCTGTTGCATCTTCTGGGGGACGTAAAACCCAAGTTTCCAGGTGGGGGGGGGAACCTACCTCTGTAGGTTTTTTTTTTGAGACCTGCTAACTCACCTTTAGTCGAAAGAGACTAGATAAAGGTTCCTCACATCTTGGACAGGAATTAAACCTAGGTCTTTCTAACCAAAGGGTTTCATCTGTAACGACAGCTACAGAGGCTCGATAACATCTTCTATGCATAATTAATTTTTCTGGTCTTTTTTGCATATAACTTTTGCTAGTACTCCTAATGATGTAAGTCTGATAACTTATGAAGGGTTATATTTGTTTATTTTATTGGACTTGTTATTTATTTAAAAACAATCTCAATACTGGAAGCTTACTACAGCACTGTTAAACCACAGAAGCATACATATTCATACTTGTGTTCTATCCATCCTTCAGATTGACCCACACATTCACAAACTGTACTCCCTTCTGTCATTCCATCTTCTCTCCAGGAAACCAAACTGGGTGCATCCTCTCATTTGGCAGATATTTAATAATAGAAAATGCATACAGTGCCCCTTTTGAAACATTAATTATCTTTTTCTTCTAGCTGTCTTTCACTTTTTTTTATGTGGCTCCCATCCATGAAAGACTTTTGTAAACCTGTAGTATGCTGTAAACCTGCAGTATGCTCATATCATGGGTGGGCTAAGTATTTCTGTTTTTATTAATTTTATATATTGCCTGCTGGTTAGGCTGAGTTGATAGCATATATCTGCTCTCCAACCAATAGACTGTGGGTTTGAATCCCACTAGGAGCATGGATGTTTGTAAAAGCCTGATATAGACAAGCCTGTATAGTGCCTTGAGTTAGACATATTTTTATCTTTTTTTTAAATTTATTTTTATTTATTTTTTACATTGAATACCTTTTGGTCCCTTCCATTTCTTTCAACTGTTTGATTTCTCAATTTTATGAACTTTCTTTAAAAAATAGTTATGGATAAAATGGCTTCACCAACACCCATTAAAAATTTTCTTCTTCTTCATGTAGCTTCCTCAGTGAGAGGGTGCAGCACCATGTCCTTCCAGTCTCTCTGTTGGTGGCTTTCCTTTTTATTTCTGCATAGCCATGTGATCCAGTCCATGATCTTATATCTTCAAACCATTTCCTACGTTTTTTGCTATTAATCCTTTTCCCATAATTTTTCCTTCTAAAACTGTTAGTATCCTGTGTCCTGCTGAATCTCTCAGTACATGTCCTGCCAATCTCATCTTTCTCTGGATCATTTTCTGTAATAAATATCTCTGTGTTTTCATTCTCTGTAGGACATCTGTATTTGTCACATGTTCTGTCCATGAGATTTTCAGAGTTCTCCTATAGCACCACATCTCAAAGGCCATTATCTGTTGTCTTACTCTCTTCTTAACACGTTCGCTGCCACGCTACTTTGGCATGGTCTGTTCCCCTACGCCAAGCAGTTTTACTTCTTCAAGGTCAGTACGATAATCTCGTTACCGGAGGTAAACGTCCTACGAGTATACTCGTAGTTGGCTTGTACAGAGCATATACGGTCTATGAGAATACATAGTTTTGAAGCTAGCCCCACAAGCCAAGCATTTTCACTTCTTCAAGGTCACTAAAATAATCTCGTTCCCGGCGGTAAGCGTCCTACGAGTATACTCGTAGCTGGCTTGTGAAGCAGGTTTACCCACTACGAGTATACTCGTAGTTGGCAGCGAACATGTTAAATATCCAGGTCTCACTTCCATATGTGAAAATTGGCCACACTAATGTTCTTATCATTCTTTTTTTGTCTTTATTTTTCCAGAAGGCATCTTTAGCTATGGCTATTCTTATTTTTAAGTATACTTGCATAGATCTTGCCAGGAACACTCAGTAGGGAAATACCTCTGTAATTCTCACATTCAGGTTTATTTCCCTTTTTATATATGGGTACTATGAGAGCTCTACTCCAATCATCGGGAACTCGTCCCTCTGTCCAGGCCTTCTGAACTATGCAGTGCAGCCACTGTAAGACTTTTATACCACCATACTTCAGTATTTCTGGTCGAATATCATCTACTCCTGCTGCCTTTCCACATTTCATGCCTTTGATGTTTTTTTCTACTTCAAGTATGGATATGTATTCCTGACTGAATGCATGTTGAGTGTTTTTTACTACTACTATTATCACTGCTTGTTTGATTTAGCAATTTTTCAAAGTAATTACTCCATACTTCAAGGATATCTTTTTCTCCCATTTTCATGTCACCTTTATCATCTATAACTCCTTTTACAGCACTCTTTCCTCCATTTCTAAGCTTCTTCAACAACTTCCAGAATATCTTACCACCTTCTTGATATTTATTTTCTATACTATTGTCAAAGTTCTCCCATGACTTTTGTTTAGCTAGTTTTGCACAGTGTTTTGCATTCTTACATTTGTCTCTGTATTCTGTAAGAGCAAAAGCTGACTTATTTGCCAGGAACTTTTGATATGCTTTCTTCTTTCCTTTACTTCCTGTGTCCACCACGGAGTTTTGATTTTTCTATCCTTGCAGACAACCTCACCACATACCTCTCTGGCTGAATCAATCAGGGTTTTCTTCAAGGCTTGCCACTGAATCTCCAAGGTTTGGTTCCTGTTCTCAAACTCATTCATTTTTTCTTCAATAATCTCTGTGTATTTTAGTTTACAGTTCACATCTGAGAGCTGCTCAACTTTTATTTGCTTTAAAACTTTCTTACGTGTTATTCTTTTCAATATGAAATATGTCTAATTTATCTAATATATTGAA
Organism: Typopeltis vanoorti; assembly: GCF_054136105.1. Taxonomy (NCBI): domain Eukaryota; kingdom Metazoa; phylum Arthropoda; class Arachnida; order Uropygi; family Thelyphonidae; genus Typopeltis; species Typopeltis vanoorti. The sequence continues at coordinate 31,652,376 of NC_143557.1, read as the reverse complement.
CATTTTATTATGTTTTACCTGGTCTTCTGAAAGTCTATGGAGCATATTGTTATATTTTGTTCTTTCGTGTCTTTTACTATGCTTTGACTTTAGTTTCTCTTATCTTTTTTCTCTCTCTGTAAGGCCTCTAGGATATTCTATTAACTTGATTTCTGTGAGAAGCCCCCTTTTCGAGCTCAGGGAAATTTATTTGTTTAATTGCTGCGCCAGCCTGGGTCTAAGGATAGAATTGTCTTATCCTGGGAAAGTTCACAGAAATAAAGTGCCATTGACATCTAATTTTATTAGGAAACTGTAAATATCCTAGCCTAGCAGTCGTGTAGCCCCTTCACTCTTATTTTTAACCTGGATATTTCCCACACTTATAGGTTTGATAATTAATGAGTGGTGAGTCAGTCATCATGGTCAGAATACACATACTTTATAAAACATGTTTATTGAATAACTAAGAGCTTACAAACATTTAATAAGATATTAAAGCAATACTAAGGTAAGTTCTGTTTAAAGTTTCACACTCAACTCTCATACTTAATATACACAAGTCTTGATTACATTTAAGACATCTGATTAATAAGTTTCACATTAGTCAGACATGAGATGGTGCTCGTCTGGCACAAGACATTTGTTTAAACTCTAAAGGCATATATAAGTTCAATTATCGATTCTATTACAACTTCCGTTGAAATCACATAACACTAGGATTCTCAGACAGATAGTTAATGAGATTTCTTTGATTGTTCCTGAACGTTCTTAGGTATCAAAGTTCACTTTCCTTTCACTGAAGATCTTAAACTCTTTCACTCACTATTATCAAATAATATGGGTATGAAAATGAAAGTACTTATCTACACTGCTTGGGTCACATCAATTCCTTCGTCTGTTTCTTTGTGGCGGAATGTTGCTGCTTCCATAACCTGTCACCACATGGGATTCACCTGCACGATACGAATTTTGGTGCTCACTCCAACTTCCAAACATCGGCACGTTCTCGCCAATGGCCTGCACTTTTATTCTGCCGTAACCTGGTGCTTCATCTAGCCGGGATACGCTAGTCTGCTACGGGAGCATAGGAACTGCCCAAAATGGGCTCAGGGGTAAAAGTAAAGGGGGGGGGGGGATCTCATCATTGGCCTACTGAAAAAAATGGTGGGGTCAGAGTGCCCCAGTAGAAAAGAAGAAGAAGGGAGGGGAATGTTTAGGACGTGCTGAAGTGCAGGGCATATGATGGTCTTGATGACAGAGGCCCTGGAGGAGAGTGACAGCTGTCCATTTTTCTAGTCCTTGAATCTCTCCACAGGTTGTTGTCGAGATGTTCTATGTTGAGCATGGGCTGTTCTTCAAACGGGACCCCTAAGATGGTGAGGGGGGTCGGCAGTAGGGATGAGACCTGCAGGGATGTTGTTCAGGTCCCAGACTCCATACGTCTTGATCTTGGTTTTGTCGGGGGGGGGCTGATGTTAGCCCCAACACTAAACTTCTCTAGGATGTTGTAGAAGTTTAGTATGGAGTCATTGTCCCTAAGAGTGTCCACCACGTCATCCACCTACATGGATGACGTGGTGGGCACTCTTAGGGACTTTGAGACCTTGGAATCATCTGTGGTGAGAGGAAGCAGAATTTTTCTAACCGCATAAGAGTTGTTGACAGCCCGCAGGAACTGTCCAAGGGCTAGTGCAAAGAGCAGCAGACTAAGGGGACACCCTTGTTTGACCCCTTTCTGGATGGTAATGGGATCAGATAGGTGTCCGTTAATGAGGAGGCGAGTGGAGCTGTTGTTGTAGCCTCCTCTGTTAAGGAGTCCACTGCTGACCCCAACTTTCTCCAAGATGTTAAAGAGAAAGGAGTGCCGGACGCTCGGTTGAGATCTATAGTCAACAATGCCACACAGTAGTTCTTGATGTTAACTAGACGTAGCAGTTCTCTGATGAGGATGAGATTGAACTCCATTGATCGATCAGGAACACCATACACTTGTGTACTTTTGATGAAGTACCTCATCCCGATCTTTAGTCTGTTGTTGAGAACACGGGTGAGGATCTTATAGTCCGTGTTCGACAGACTGATTGGGCGCCAGTTCTTGATGTTGGAAGGGTCCCTGTTGGTCTTCAGGATGAAGATGATATGCATTCCAGAAATTCCCGTGGCATGTTCCCCGTTGTAAGGAACATGTTGAATATTGCCACGAGAATGGGGAGGATGTGGTCCCAGGCCTCTCGGTAGAGTTCTGTGCTTAATCCGTCTGGCCCAGGCGCTTTCTTTGTACAGCATTGCTTGAAGGCTGATGTTATTTCGGTCGCTGTAATGGGTGCATCCAACCCAGCTTGGATGTGCACAGGGAAGGGGTCAATACTCCAACAGGAGTAATCCTGGGGGGTACTGTTGCCTTGGTAGAGGTTGATATAGTACCCGCAAAAGGCGTTCAGGATGTTAGATGTAGTGGTGTGGTTACACTCGCCTTCAGTGATGGTGGTAATGGTTCGCTCCTGCTGGAGGCGGACGAAACGCCTGTTGTAAAACGCGGCCGATTGCCAGTCTTCCAAGCGGAGGTGGAGATGGATCTTAATGTTCTTTTCTTCCACCTGCTTCTGTCTCTCCAATTCAATGTCGAGATTAATGTCACGGATGGCGTTGTGACATGGAAAGTGTTGGCTGGCCACGAACCAGCTTCTCCTTGTAGAGGTCACAGAGTGGAGCTCTTCTGAGGAAGGCACGTTCCTGGCCTCATTTTATCATGTTTTCTTTGATGTTAGCTTTCAGTCATGCCCACGCGTCCCCGTCCCAGCCAGCGATGCTCCAGGTGCAGCACAGTTGGTTAAGCTTGGCTGAGAACAGGGACGGGAAGTCTGGTGGTAACTTCCAGGGGGCCCGGACCAACTACAGTTTCAAGTGGATGGTACGTGAGCACAACTAATTTGTGGTCCGAGATGGAAGAATTAATTGGAACGTGCCTTATTGTCTCGGCTCTGGAGACAAGGGAAGGTGACAAATAGAGGCGGTCGATTCGTGTGCCGATGCCATGGCCTATCCAAGTATAATCCCGACAGTAGGGGTTGTGAGCCCTCCAGATGTCTGTCAACTGGAGATTCCTGAGGTGGATTTCCAAATTCCTGTAGCCAGCTGTACCTGCGTTTGGATTACACCCTACTTTATCATAGGCCGGGTCCGCCACACAGTTAAAGTTCCCCAATCAAGATGACGTGATGGGCGCCATACAAGTATGTATGGAGCAACTGGAAGAATGCTGGGTTGATGTTGCATTTGCTGGGGCATAGATGTTAATGCATCTAGTGATACAACCCCGGTACTTCCAGTCGACGGCAAGGACTCTCCCTTCTGTATCCCTCTGGATGTTATGGAAGGCTCCGAGGAGTGGGTGCTAGCATAAATACCCCGACCCCGGTGCTGTTCCTTGTGCTGAAGCTCCAAAAAGATGTGATGGGGTACTTATGGCTCAGTTCCTGCATGTCCCAGTAATGGAAGAAATGAGTCTCTTGCAGGAACATGAGCCGGATGTTAAAGGCTAGTATAAGCTTCCAAACCTCCTCTTGTTTTGATGGTGAATGGAGCCCTCTGATGTTAAGAGAGGCAACACAGAAGGGGTGGGGTGGGGAATTATGATGTTTTAGTTTGTTAAACCCGGCCTAGATCTTTGAGTTGTAGTTGTTTTACGTATTTTGTAAGAGACTCAACTCAATCTGTGTGTGTGTGTGGGGGGGGGTAGAATATCCGGCGCCCTGCAAACCGGCTTCCAGTTTTGTGCATGAGTTCGAGAGAACTTTGAACTTGTGGCGAATGTTCTTGATCTTAAACCTGATGATCTTGTTGTCTTTAGTTTCAAAGTCATATAGATTAAACTGGAAGCGGGTAAATTTTTTGATTTTTGAATTGACACTCTTTATGTTTGGAAGGGGTTTCCACCTCCATTTCGGACTCAGATGTTGTTGAGTCCGTATATCTTTTGGAGTGGCTTCGGTGATGTTTCTTCTCTGATTTTGGGAAGCCGCTTCCTTCCTTTTTTTTTGGGAAGTTCTTTAGGAGGTGGAAGATCTTGTGCCCCCCTCCTGTGTCTTCTTTTCTTCTGCAGGGAGAGGAATGCTGGCTACTGCAGGGGAGGTCTGGGAAGCGTCAACAAAAGAAGCTTCCTCTGATGTTGTTGAGGCGGGGGGGAGATAGCTGGTATTGTGCTATCCATTGCTTCTTCTGTGCTACCCTTGGCTGTTTGTTCTTGTTCCGATGATGGCAGTGGAAGTGGCCCAGGGGGAGACTGTTTCCTCAGCTGATGTTGTTGCTGGAGGGGTAAAAACAATTTCTTCTGCTATTGTTGGGGCAGGACACTTCTTTATTTTTCCCAGAATGGTTTGGGAAAATGTTTTCTCCCTGCTGGTGGTGGGTAATACCGGAAATTCACCGGCGTCTCTTGCAGGCTGTAGATTTAACGGTTTGATCGGCACCCCGTGCAGAGAGCATGATGTTATTTTGTGCTCCATGCTGGAGCACTTTCGGCAGGGGTGCGGGCACTGGCTAGAGATGTGCCTGATGCCGACACAGTTAAAACACTTGGCTCGGGGGCAGTCACTCCCCAGACGGTCTGTTGAGCCACATCGCAGACACAGTCTCTGCACTCCGGGATAATTCACCATTACACGCGACGTGCGACAGCCTGTGACAAGGTTTGGCACAGGCTGTTGCATGTTCATGGTGAAGGTGACTTCGCTGGAGTACCAGGGGCGGGGTCTTCCTGGGAGACGCTCTTCTTAATGTTGCTCACTTTCCCCCACTTGTTGAATATTTGGATGAGCACATCGTCTCTGGCTTCGATGTACTCCATGGGTAAGCGGCTGATTTTTAGTTGGTGCACTTGGGACCCAAACATGGTGGGGTCACCTGCTTCCCTTGGAAGCCCTGTAAGAGTTTATCCCTTGTCGTCATGTTCTTTACAACAAACAGAAATCGACCTCCTCCGTAGGTGGTGAAGGAGAAGATATTCTGTGCTCCTACAGTCTTCTTTAGAACTCTAGTTATAACTCTGGGGTCTTCCAATCCTGGAATCTCCACTCCTAAGGTCCGGCTCCTGGTGTTAAGTTCTGAATGAAACTAAAATAAAATTAACTAACTTTTCCTACAGAATTAACATGGGCTTGCATTTTGAATCACATATTGATATATCGGATAAACTAAATTCTTGTAATTTACCAAAATATTACTAAATTCAGGATATTTTCATTATTTTATGTTATAATGTAAAATATTGTAAATTGCTTAAATGCTTAAACTGCTTTTGTGTAAGTACTTACAAATTGCTGGGAGAAAAGATAATCCAATTAAGTAAAAGTGGCCGGAATCTAAACACGTGCTACAAGTACACGTGCACCCTTTAGGTTAGCATGCAGTTCCCCCACCCACAAACTCGGAAGAGTACGCTAAAATGCTGTATGTGGCACTAAGTACTGGGTGAAGTAGGGTGACATGGAAAAGGGGGAGGAGGAAAACGATGATGTAGAAGTAATCGGTAGCGCGATTTAAAAAGTCGTTGCAGTGCCTAAAACACTCTCTTACTCTTATGCTCTGGGACTCGTGCTCTGGCGGTCTTGCTCAGGTGTGTTGGAACCTCCTCGTGGCTCCTTCTCGTCCCCCGCTTTTCGACTAGATAAAGACTGAGGAACTATGCCGTAAAATTCTTGAAAGTTTACTGGTCAGCGATCAGCCCAGCGGAAGGAAATCTCCGATATTTCCGGAGATATCATTACGATGTTGTGCCAGTTAACCAGAGAACAACATATGCCTCCTTTCAGCGGCGGAGATAAGTACAGCTCAGACCCTTGAAGAATACCTCAGAAAAAGCAGAATGAACCAGGAATCGAAAGTGATTGTCCAGTCGTAATATGTGAAGTGGCCAAACAGTTCCCCAGCAGTTGGTGATGTACAGTCTATGTTTTTATAAGCAATTGTGTATAAGAAGAAAGTTTGTAATTATAGGAAGGACTCTAGAGATAATATTCCTTTTATAGTAGAGTGATTATGAAATTTTAGTGAAAGAATTATTGTAAGAGCACGTGGAGCTAAATTAGAAATTCAATTAGCAAATGTCCTTTAGTATTGAAGAGTATAGAAGAGTATGTTTGATCTATCAAGTAGAAATTGTAAACTATATATTCTTTGTTTTGTATGCTATGATAAAGATAGAGAGTTTGAATATTTAATGCTCATTCCCTAGAAATTGTATTTAATGCATATTCATAAAGCGTAATATGCTTCATTTGTAATTAAATGTTTTGCTTTTTAAGTTTAATTGGTGACTTGCCTGATTTTCTTCTTTATTGCACTTTCTCATAAAATTCAGACCATAGCGGGAGATAAGTTAAATAGGGAGGCTACAACTGCATAAATAAGTTATAGTGAAATAAGATAGTATGCTAAACTGTGTTCTGGTTCCTTGGTTCTGCACTCTTTGTTAATCTAGAATTCAGGGTGGCGTAGGATAATAGAAATTTTCCCTGAATCTGAAAAAGGAATCAGATCCAGTATTGAAACAAAGGAATTGGTGTTGACCATTAGCAATTCCTTTGTCTTATATCCACTAGCATCGTTCTTAAGAGTGAATAACGGCCCAGAGAGAATATTTAATATAAAAAGGGTAATTAAAGTGTTAGAGATAAATTCATTAAGTACAAGCGTATCTAGACGAAAATTTTAGAGAACAAAGAAGAATAAGTAAGACTTTACAATGGCACAGCAGATTTTACACTGGAGGGGGGGATGAGGATTACTCGACTCATTTCTGGTCTCTGCATCTAAAAAAAGAAGAAAAAAAAAGAATTAGAGTCCGAAGACTCTAAAATAATCCCGTAGCGCTAAAAAGCGCTACCAGCAAGTTAAAGGTTGGTAAATAAACAACAAAGTTAGTAAAAATGTTAAAAGAGACACAATAAATTTAACAGAAGTAACTATAATAATGCAAAAAAATCCCAGTGGCTACAACGGGAACGTAGGAACTGCCCATGGCACTGAGAAGTTTCTGGAACAGAAAAAACGAGAGATTCAGACCTGCATATATTTTTTTTTTTTCAGGGCCCTCTATTCTGAGTTCGAACCTCACACACTGGAGTTCCTTATTTGTTCCTACTCGGTGACGTCATTTCGTTACCTTACGGAGTCGTATTTTCAGGAATGCGCACCATGAACATTTTTCCATGAATTCTATAGCTACGGGTGTTATGTCACGACCATGGTATTTCTGTAACCTTCGACCTTTTGTTAGCAGTGTACTCAGTGCACTAACTTTCTTATTTACACAAGTTTTATGCTATTGCCGAAGTTTTATCATATATTTCAATTTACATTAATTCTGTTACATTGTCTTAGATTGTAGAAAGCCTCAGACTTAACACTTTTTCTTTAATCATATTCTATCTAGTTTGACATGATAATATTTCTCTACTAAATTTAGATTGACAGCAAAAAGGACAAGTATGTTCCTCCAGTTAGATATATCTTGTTAGATCCTGTATGGGGGATTCTTATTTTAATAAAGTCTCCCATTCACGATCTAACAATATGTAAATGTTCCTATTTCTTTCAAGTGATCTTTCTATTAGTATTTTAGTTCCAGCATAGCATTAATGGTTACCATTCCTCTTCTGAAGCCTTTCTGTTCACTCAATTCACCTATTAAGGCTCTTTCAGTTTGTTTTTTAACAATGGTTAAAATAATTTTAGATGCATGGGATATTAGGCTCACAGTTCTGTAATCTTCGCGATTTTGTGCATTATTTTTCTTTGGAATTGGTATACAGATAGATGTTGTAAAAACTTCAGGTAATTCTATTGTTTTATAGATGTTCTGAATGGATTCCACTAAATAGTTGTTATTATTGCCAGTCAAAGCTTTCAGCAGCTCAGTCAGGATATTATCACACCTAGGATATTTATTATTAGAAAGATTCTTAATTACATATTCTATCTCCTTTCCTGTTGGTAGAATGGTATCTGTTGTTATGTTCAACCTAAGGTGTCGTGAATCACCTACTCTGTTCCTATTATCATCATCATAGAGATCTGATAAGTACTCCACCCATCTTCCATTTATATTTTCCTTATCAAAGATTATGTTTCCATCTTTGGAAGCTTCGACTCAAAATCTGATGATCCTTTCCAAAAGGTTTCACTTATTCCTAGTATACTAATATTTAATCTCTTCATCTCTTTCATCACGTTAGCCAGGATATTATCACACCTAGGGTATTTATTATTAGAAAGATTCTTAATTACATATTCTATCTCCTTTCCTGTTGGTAGAATGGTATCTGTTGTTATGTTCAAAACTTAAGGTGTCGTGAATCACCTACTCTGTTCCTATTATCATCATCATAGAGATCTGATAAGTACTCCAGCCATCTTCCATTTATCTTTTCCTTATCAAAGATTATGTTTCCATCTTTGGAAGCTTCGACTCAAAATCTGATGATCCTTTCCAAAAGGTTTTCACTTATTCCTAGTAATACTAATATTCAATCTCTTCATCTCTTTCATCACATTAGCCAATTCCCACATTTATTCAATCCTCTTACATTCCAAGTAGCCCCATTAAAGATACTTGCTTTTGTTCCAAGTCTTGCATTGCATTCGCTGTATGCCAGCAACTATACTTTGCTTCTATTCCTTCTGTCCACTTCCATCCAAAATCTTTTTCCTTCATTGCTTTTACATTTTGTCTGCCTGTTTTCATTTACTTCTATCATTGCTAACCAGGTCAGAGTATATGTTATGTCAGATTTTTGTAAGGTTAGATTCTATATAACTCACTATATATATATGCATTTCTTATTATCAGATTCAATACCGAGTGTATTTTATTATTTTGAATCCACTTTTAATGAATTTATTTTGTATTTACATGTTAGATTTTAACTAAGGTAATTTATTAAAATCTCTGTTTTCACATTTTAGATTATTTTGACTTTTATGTTTTATTATATTCTTGCATGCATTTAAAGTTGTAAGTTTTAAATATATGAATATTGTAAGCTTCCCAAACATGAATAGTGAATTAATTTGAATACTTCTATGACTTAACTATTAAATTTAAAGAATTTAAATGGATCAATAGAAGGCGAATATATGGACGCTCGACTAAGAGCTCATATCTTCTAAGTGGTCTGCACTAGGGCAACTCATGAATGCCGGCGAGTGTATAAGCTCTCTGGTCAAATTTTTTTTTTAATATAATTTTCATAGTTTCTACATTCAGCTTTGAAATAATGCTGGATTTAATATCCACTTTAAATTTAAAGTTTAAGTTGAGCAAGCAATGCAGTAAAATTATTAGTTATTATCAATCATCAAATTCCTGACATGTACAATTGAACACTATTATAATAGAAACTGCATGAAGAAGAACTTACATGATTACTAACTTCCTATCAACAATTTTCCTCCAAATCAATCTGTTATCTGTCAAGACTCCAACATTATCAGATCTTATATTTTTATCTTTTAATGCACTTTTTATTGTATCAATCCACCTATATCTCTTAGTCTTCCTCTGGGTCTTTTTCCTTCCAACCTGGCAGAGAACACTTGTCTTCTTGTTATTAGTTATGTAGTTTTTTTTAATTATTTAATGAATTTCATCAATAGGGAATCAACCTGCATGTATATACTTATTACAGATAAACACAGCCATAATTCTACAATTAATTACTTTAACATTTGCAAATAAATTAATGAAATCAATAATGGAAGTGGGTGCTTAAGGGTCAAAGCTGTATAACTGAGAGGAGACCTCTGCATAGCCTTTAAAGGAATGCAGAGAACCGACTAGGACTACTGATCTAACGTCCAATCCTCACCTTCATGTGGTGAGTCCTGTTAGATATCTACCTAGATACTGAACGAACAAGGATGGGCTGGCAATTTGGGATTTAGCCGACCAAATTGTATTCTTATTAGCTTAAACCACAATATACAATGATAGTACAACATGACAGAATTTCTTTCCAGCTGGGGTGTCGCCCGGTTAAACGGGACCCTCGTTGTTTTCTCCAGGGGAACCAGGGCAAACAGTGAAAAGTCAGCTACTTTATCAAATTCTAAAACACACCTTAACTCAACATCACCAGAGTTCAAGGTCAGTACTATCAACATAAGAAGCCAGAATGGCAAGGAAATGGAGCTGGCTGAGGAATTGGATAAGTACCAGATCGACATAATAGGAGTGACTGAAACAAAAAAGACAAACTGTTGAGATCTTTCTGAGCGGTAAATACAAAATGTTATATTCAAGCAATGACAATCAAGGAAAACAGGGAGTAGCCATGCTATTGAACACTAAATACGACGCTAATCTTCTTGACTGGCAGACAATTTCAAGTAGAGTGATGTGGGCAAATATGAGAATGGGGAACTGGACAATGAGACTTATTTATGCCTATCGTCCCACATTTGAAGGGTCTATTAAAGTGAAGGGTCTGAAAAGTAGGTCCTTGTTGGGATCTAAACAGCAGAGTAGGAAATGATTGTCAGACATACAAAAATATTTCGAGAAAATTTGGAGAAACGAGCAAAGCTAATAATAATGGGAAATACCTGTTGGATTTCTGCTCAGGACATGGACTGGTTATTATTAACACAGTGTTCCAGTCGTTTGACCAGATTAGTTTAGCCCTGTTGTATAGTGTTTTCACTACTCCATATTGTTGTGAGGGGAGGGGGGGGAGGGGGGGGATTGTTGGTGAATGTATCTGCCTGTATGGGTGGGTTTTCTGTAGACTGAGAAAACCAAGGATCCATTAGGCTGGCGGGTGACTAGTGTGTCTAGGAAAGGGAGGCTGTTGTTTTCCTCTTTTTCCAGAGTCGAATTTGATTCTGGGGTGTTGGTTGTTTAAGTGTGTTAAGAAGGAGAGAAGTGTTTCAGAGCCATGTGGCCAAATAGCGAACACATCATCAATGCAGCGAAGCCATATGGTTGGTTTTTGTGGGGCAGAGGCTAAGGCTTTTTCTTCAAAGGTCTCCATAAAGAAATTGGCCAATGGTGGGGGAGAGTGGTGAACCCATGGCTGTCCCCCTCTATTTGTTTGTAGAATTTTCCCCTGCCAAAACGAAATAGCCTGAGTTCATTGTGAACTGAAAATAAGGCTGAGATATCGGGAGAAAAATTTAGTTTGGATCAGCTCTAAAGTTTCCTTGAGTGAGACATTTGTAAATAAAGAGGACCACATTCAAAGCTGACCATTATGTCAGTATGTTGGAGTGTAAGGTTTTCTATGCTGGCTTTGAAATGGGCTGAGTTTTTTATGTGTGATGGTGTGTTGCCAGTATAGTGTGTGAGCTCTTTGGCCAAATGTTTAGCTAGTTTGTATGTGGGGGAATTCAATGCCATCCACTATGGGACGTAATGGCACATTTTCTTTGTGTATTTTTGGGAGTCCGTAAATACGGGGGGGGGGGGGTATAGAGTTAAACGGCTTTAATCTGTTGGTAACTTCTACAGGCCAAGAAGTGACTCTCTTAAGGAGCCTGTGAAGTTTTCTAATTAGAGAGTTGGTGGGATTGTAATTGATAGGGAGGTAAGTGGCCCGATCTAATTAGAAGAACATTCAGCTTACCTGTGTAGTCCTTTTGGTTAAGTACTTACAGTTGCATTACCCTTATCCGCTTTGATGATAACTAATTCTTTATTATTCTTCATTTCCTGTAGAGCTTTATATTCCTTGTTTGATATGTTGGTTTTTGGTGGTCTTGCTTTGGAAAGGACACAGGCTACATCCAGTCTTACACTGTTGGCGACTTTGATGTGGAAGGTGGCAGATTCCGTGCTCCGAATCTGGATCATAATATCCTCACTAGGTATTTTATTTGGGAAGCAATAGCGAAGTTTGTGTCCACGTGACAAGCGCGTTGAGTGCTTTCAGGCTTCAGGGTGAAAAAAAAAATAATAAAAAATACGAGACCGACAGATGGAAAAAAGTTCGAAAAAATTAAAAAAAGAACTCTATCGTCTTTCCCAAAACCTGCTACCAACACACGGTAATCAACCCTTTTCTTCAGTCACCCCTGAAAGCCTGAAGCACTCAACGCGCTGTTCACGTGGACACAACTGTTTATTGTGTCCACAATGAAAATTATTGATCAGAAGTTAGTAATGATGTAAATTTTTCATGTAGTACTATCATACTCTGTACACCCCTTGAGGGTACATGTCAGGAATTTGATTATGAGTAATGGAAGATCACTTGCATAATTCCTAATACATTACAGGTTTCTTTTTTATGGATTTATTTTCATTCCACATCATAGTGATGCTGTAATTGTAATCTCTGAGTGGTGGTGCTTTATTTTGAATTTCTTTTCCCTTTCCTCTTCTTTTCTTCTCCCCATCCTCTTATCGTTGTGTAGCCAAAAACTTTAATGGACCCATCCATGAATAGTTATCTTTAGGTAGTTTCACATTTCAAATTATTTTTACACATCTGTTGATATAAGAGATTCAAAACAAAGATCACTAATGCTGCCATTAAAAATTGCATGAATGAACGTGTCTACCCAACTTGAGTATTTTACAATTGGAGTAAATGGAATTATGCAGTAAAAAGCAATGCTTTGAATAAAAAAATGGATCTTCAAGCTAAGAATGTTTGAGCACTGCAGGGTTAGTTGAATGAAGATGATTAGGAATCTTATGGAAGAGATGATGAATAAGAATGTTCGAAATAACTGCCAATAATTCAGGGTATTTATTCTGGAGGACCAATCATAAGGGAAAATACTTTTCCCTCAAAATTCACTAAAGTGAATCTTGTTCTATAATGAACCATTTCTGTACATTACCTTTGTCATGAATCATCATTATAGTGAACTAATCCTGGTTACGTATTTATTTGAAATAACTTTCCTCACAGCAGATGGGTTGTCCACTATTTATGCAATGGTTTCAGGTATTGGAAGGAAGAGGAAGCAACTTAAAATAATTGAGATCTCTAAGAGATATTACTAGTATAGCCTCACTTGAACCAGTTCATTTTTATCATAATTGTTGCAATATTTCATGTGGGGACAATTCAAGAATGATTAATATGCAGTTATATGGGAGGGAATGCATACTTAATTCACACAGTCTGGAATTCCATTTGTGCACATTTTATCATATTGCCAAAATAATCTTTCAGTTAAGGCAGCACACATACATATTAAGTAATCCTGTCCTCATGGTTTGCCTATGTTTACAGTTGCCCTTGTCCTGCAACTGGTTTGTCCATTTTATGGAGAGATACCACACTTTCTTGCAGGAAAAACCCCTACTATAAAGTGTTTTCTATAAAGCTATGTGTGTGTGTGTGTGTATATATATATGTAGAAAGTATTTTACCTTGGGTATAATAAATGTTAGTTTGGTAACTTTAAAAAAAAAAAATATATATATATATATATATAGACTGCTCAAAACAATTAGGGATATTTTAGTTTCTGTCACTATGGATAGGGTGTAATTGATGAGATATTGTTTAAATAATCAATATTTATTACAAATTGTGTTACATTTGTAAATTATTTTTATAACTTTATAATTTACAAGAAAACCAAAATACACCCCTAATTGTTTTAGCAGTATAAATAAATATATTTTATTCTACATTTAATGTAGTTTTATGAATCCATTATATAGTACTTACCAATGAGACCTGTTTACAATTTCTGATGACATTGTTTCTAGTTTGCAGGTATCCCGTCTTTGTTTTTTATTGAAGATGTTAGTGAGGCAAAATCGGATCATCAGAGGGAGGTGCTTTTTTCAGTTTCCATGGGGAACTGAGACTATAGAAAGAGTGGCAAATAAAGGAAGTAGCATATTAGGCAATATGCTTCCAGAGAACACTGATGCACCTCATGTCATTCTGTGTGAGTCCAATTTGGACCTGGGAGTTTTAGCATACTTTTGTGATGCTTTTCAAACAAAAAAAAGATTGAATTCTGTGGGCAACTGTAAGTTCTCATTTTCTTGTAAATTTTTTTTTCCTGTTCAGGATATTTTATTCAGATGATAAACTTGTTTCATTTCGAAGTGTGTAAATCAAAATTTATTTGGTATAGTATTTTCTTTACTTAATTAATAATAATAATAATTGTTATTATTATTTATTGCAACTTATTAAAAAATTATTACCGATTTCTTTTCTTTTCTTTTCTTTTTTTAATGTGGATTTCCACCCACAAAAAAGTTATTAGTAAACCTGTTGTGTGACCACAAAAGCGAAAGCCATTGCTCGCCAATTGCCAAGAAGAGTCAATTCATGTTGAAGAGGAGAAAGGAATGAAGTGATGTACAAATTCGTCACCCAACATGCAAAATCACATGCTTTATATGTAAAATTTTCCAACTGTTGTACAAGCAAAATAGTTACCACTTTAAAAACTAGAATTTTCATAAAAGGAAAGCTAATTTTCTAACGTATAATCATAACCACTCATCCCGCGATAATGCATTGGTTACCTATTATCGGAATGGATTCACCACCTTCTGCCATGCATAGAAGTGTCGAGCGGTCTCACATCTGTGGGTGCACAATATATTCATTTTGATCAATTTTGTACGTTTTTTTGTAATTTTTTATTTATTTTCACATAGTTTAGAAATCCTTCTCCAGAAACCAAGCATGGAACTCTTCCAAGCCACTTCAGGCCTCCAATAAGCGGGGAAGTGGTCTCACACTGGGCGATGAAATTCATCTCCCACCTTAATTCATTGTTATTGTCATGCTCTGTATTGAGGTTTTTATCCCAATACATTATTTATTTACTGTTTGAATATACTTTTTCTTTGGTTAAGAAACAGTGGAGATTTACAATTGTTGTAGTTCTTGCATGCAAAGTGTATGCTTTAT